>NC_069710.1:35123266-35185766 GCF_027358585.1 Pangasianodon hypophthalmus | reverse complement strand
GAAGTGTGTGTGTGTGTGTGTGTGTACCTCAACCTCATCATATGTATATTAGCAAAGTTTTCAAACCTCATATATACACTACACAATTTTCCACACATTTTTATACACTATCCTCAAAAGCATTACACACTTAATGCTACAGCTGGGTTTTATGAATTTTCTGATAGAATATTGTAGTTAAGTTCCAGAATCCTGTGGATCAGTGTGGAACCCGAGTTCTAGGATCTTTAAGTTGAGTTCTAAGATCTTTAAGTTGAGTTCTAGGATCTTTAAGTTGAGTTATAAAATCTTTAAGCTGGGTTCTAGGATCTTTAAGTTGAGTTATAAAATCTTTAAGCTGAGTTCTAGGATCTTTAAGCTGAGTTATAAAATCTTTAAGCTGAGTTCTAGGATCTTTAAGTTGAGTTCTAAGATCTTTAAGCTGGGTTCTAGGATCTTTAAGTTGAGTTATAAAATCTTTAAGCTGAGTTCTAGGATCTTAAAGCTGAGATCGAGGATCTTTAAGCTGAGTTCTAGGATCTTTAAGCTGAGTTCTAGGATCTTAAAGCTGAGATCGAGGATCTTTAAGCTGAGTTCTAGGATCTTTAAGCTGAGTTATAAAATCTTAAAGTTGAGTTCTAGGATCTTTAAGCTGGGTTCTAGGATATTTCAGCTGAGCTCTAGAATGGCGATTGAGCATCAGAATGTTGTAAATACATTTCTAGAATCCTGTGGTAAAATATTATAGCTAAGTTCCAGAATTTCAGAGATGAGTTCTAGAAATTAGTGATCTAATGTTCTAATTGAATTTTGAATATTGGTTATAGCTGAATTTCTAAAATTTCATAGATGAATTCTATTCAATTCAATTTTATTTGTATAGCACTTTTAACAATGGCCACTGTCACAAAGCAGCTTTAGAGAAGCTCTACAGAAGAAAATTCTATACATCTGTGCTTTAATGTTCTAACTGAATTTTCAGGTTTAGAATATTATGGCTGAGATCTACAGGTATAGCATTAGGACTGTGAACAGTTTTGCACTCAAGTCTCCATCAGTGAACAGCTGATAACTTCAACAAAACAGACTTCATGTGAAAACTGTAATGAATTCAAAAATAATTCTGATGCTCATATTCATAAGTTGCTCATAATCTCATAATTTACTGGTTACACAACTGCACTTTTTGTCCGTGTAGTAGAACAGTTATAGAAGGGAATAATTTATAATCGCACTATCCGGTGTCACCCAGATGAGGATGGGTTCCCTTTTGAGTCTGGTTCCTCTCAAGGTTTCTTCCTCATATCATCTCAGGTAGTTTTTCCCCTCACCGCCGTCACCTCTGGCTTCTCATTAGGGATAAATTTATACATTTAAAATTGATATCCTAAATGTATTTATTTCTGTAAAACTGCTTTGTTACAATGTCCATTGTTAAAAGCACTATACAAATAAAACTGAATAGCTGAGTTCTCAAATGTGATAGATGAGTTCTTAAACTTATTCTAGAACTCAGCTAGAACTCTCGCTGATGTTTAGTAGTAGTTATAGCTGAGCTCTAGAATGCCAGATGAGTTCCAAAAATCTGTGATCTAATGTTCTAGCTGAATTTTAATAATAGCTATAGCTGAGTTTTAGAATATATTAGAGATCTACAGTTTTGTAGCCGAGTTCTAGAATGACATAGACGAGTTCTCAAACGCTGTCATATAATTGTGTAGCTGAGTTTTAGTAGTAGTTACAGCTGAGTAATGGAATATCATAGATGAGGTCTAGAAATAGGACCTAGAATATGTTCTAACTGAGTTTAAATATTAGTTATAGCTGAGTTCTAGGATGTTGTAGCTGAGTTCTGCAGTAATGTACCTGAGCTCTAGGATGTTGTAGCTGAGTTATGCAGTAATGTACCTGAGCTCGAGGATGTTGTAGCTGAGTTCTGCAGTAATGTACCTGAGCTCTAGGATGTCGTAGCTGAGTTCTGCAGTAATGTACCTGAGCTCGAGGATGTTGTAGCTGAGTTCTGCAGTAATGTACCTGAGCTCGAGGATGTTGTAGCTGAGTTCTGCAGTAATGTACCTGAGCTCTAGGATGTTGTAGCTGAGTTCTGCAGTAATGTACCTGAGCTCGAGGATGTTGTAGCTGAGTTCTGCAGTAATGTACCTGAGCTCTAGGATGTTGTAGCTGAGTTATGCAGTAATGTACCTGAGCTCGAGGATGTTGTAGCTGAGTTCTGCAGTAATGTACCTGAGCTCGAGGATGTTGTAGCTGAGTTATGCAGTAATGTACCTGAGCTCTAGGATGTTGTAGCTGAGTTCTGCAGTAATGTACCTGAGCTCTAGGATGTCGTAGCTGAGTTCTGCAGTAATGTACCTGAGTTCTAGGATGTCGTAGCTGAGTTCTGCAGTAATGTACCTGAGCTCGAGGATGTCGTAGCTGAGTTCTGCAGTAATGTACCTGAGCTCGAGGATGTTGTAGCTGAGTTCTGCAGTAATGTACCTGAGCTCTAGGATGTCGTAGCTGAGTTCTGCAGTAATGTACCTGAGTTCTAGGATGTCGTAGCTGAGTTCTGCAGTAATGTACCTGAGCTCGAGGATGTCGTAGCTGAGTTATGCAGTAATGTACCTGAGCTCTAGGATGTCGTAGCTGAGTTCTGCAGTAATGTACCTGAGTTCTAGGATGTTGTAGCTGAGTTCTGCAGTAATGTACCTGAGCTCGAGGATGTTGTAGCTGAGTTATGCAGTAATGTACCTGAGCTCGAGGATGTTGTAGCTGAGTTCTGCAGTAATGTACCTGAGCTCTAGGATGTTGTAGCTGAGTTCTGCAGTAATGTACCTGAGCTCTAGGATGTTGTAGCTGAGTTATGCAGTAATGTACCTGAGCTCGAGGATGTTGTAGCTGAGTTCTGCAGTAATGTACCTGAGCTCTAGGATGTCGTAGCTGAGTTCTGCAGTAATGTACCTGAGCTCGAGGATGTTGTAGCTGAGTTCTGCAGTAATGTACCTGAGCTCGAGGATGTTGTAGCTGAGTTCTGCAGTAATGTACCTGAGCTCTAGGATGTTGTAGCTGAGTTATGCAGTAATGGACCTGAGCTCGAGGATGTTGTAGCTGAGTTCTGCAGTAATGTACCTGAGCTCGAGGATGTCATAGCTGAGTTCTGCAGTAATGTACCTGAGTTCTAGGATGTTGTAGCTGAGTTCTGCAGTAATGTACCTGAGCTCTAGGATGTTGTAGCTGAGTTCTGCAGTAATGTACCTGAGCTCGAGGATGTTGTAGCTGAGTTCTGCAGTAATGTACCTGAGCTCTAGGATGTTGTAGCTGAGTTCTGCAGTAATGTACCTGAGCTCTAGGATGTTGTAGCTGAGTTGTATAATTTGATAACTGAGTTCTGGAATGTTGTACCTCAGATCTACAGTGCTTTTCTATGTTCTAGAGTTTGGTAGCTGAGCTCAACTAAATTAAGGCATCTGCAGAGAAACATGGGACCATCATGACATACTGACATAATGTGTATGTGTGTGTGTTCCATCTCTCCAGACTGTGAGTCCTATTGCAGACCAGCCAAAGGCAACCTGAAGATCAACACAAAGAAATACTGCAAGAAAGACTATGGTACAAAAACAAGCCTGACACAAACACTTAACACTGAACATTGTTTTATGTGGGGAAAGTTCCACGTATTCAGAGTCGGGTTATGACTGATGTGTAGTTCACGCCTCCGAGGTTTCCAGATTTTGATTGAGTACAAGTGTCTGAGACGGAGTTTCTAGACCACTGCCTTTAAACACAAACTCTCACCTTTAAACCAGAAAAAAAACAGGAATAGAAAATGTGGACTAAAGAAGGAAACTGTGCTTTTTAATCTTTCCTGTCAACTGTAATATGATGTAAAATAAACGGAAGAGAGTATTTAAAACATAAAAAGACTAATACAAAGATATATGAACATGAAGATGAACTTATTACTCTTCACTTGAGCTGATCTCAGACAAAAAAACATGCTTAAGTTGAAGGTCAGAATTGAGCGTAACCGAGACACAGGTCTGTTTTAGACAAACTCCACCTCTGTGTGTGTGTATCTCACGTAACATCTGAATAGCGCTTAAGTCTGCAGTTACATCTGAGATCTAAATACTGATGTGTAATTTTAAGTATTAAAAAGTGTTATAAAGATTGACAGTCTGTTCTGTGTGTGTGTGTTTGAGCAGCCGTCCTGGTGAGTGTGTTGGACATGGAGACGGTGGGTGACTGGGCAAAGTTCTCCGTCAGCTTAGTGTCAGTGTATAAGAGCCGAGAGCCGCTGAAGAGAGGCGAGAACACGCTGTGGGTGCAGATGAAGGATTTGGCGTGTAAATGTCCACGCATCCACATGGGAAAACGCTTCCTCATCTTGGGCTCGGGCGGGGGCGGTGCCAGCGCAGAGAGGGCGGGGCTTACCGCAGATAAAAACAGCCTGGTCATACAGTGGAGGGACATCTGGACTCGACGCCTGCGCAAGTTCCAGCGCAGGGAGAAAAAGGGCAAGTGCAGCGCTGCGGAACACAGCCCTGAAGCCTGACCTTTGCCCCCGTGTGTGTGTAGACTGTTGGTCAACCTTTTGAAGGGACCGTTAAAAAGAAAGAGACTGCTGCAGGAACCATGATCATTTCATACACACACACACACACACACACACACACAGAGGTGCTCTCAGTTTTCAAATCTCAAACATGCATCATCATCATCATCATCATCATCATTCTTATGGGACTGAAGAACTTTCTAAAGCTTTTCATATCTGTGTATGTGTGTGTTATACAGTGTGCTAGAGTGAACTTCATTAACAGACAAAGTAGATCATTCGTTCTCTTAACCACCTTCACACACTGACCTGCTCTGGTCAACGATCTTCTGGGTTCTCAGGAACATTCTGGAACATCTTTAGCTGAACTCTAGGACACGTTTCAGAAATAACCTGATTTCCCGAACATTTTTGAATGTCAGCTAAGTTGCAGAAAAATTTTGAATGTCAGCTGAGTTCTACAAGACCTTCACAATGTGCGATGAGTTTTAGCACGTATTTAGAATGCCAACTGTAACAGCTATAACACCAGCTGAATTCTAAGAAGCTTAGACCTCGACATAATTAACCTGCTAGAGCTCTAGAACACTTTCTGAGGTTGGCTAAATTACTGAAAACATTCAAACATCAGCTGGGTTCTAGAACACCTTCAGAATGTGAGATGCGTTCTAGAATGTTTTTAGAAGGCCAGCTGTTTTCTGGAACACCAGCTGAATTCTAGAACACTTTCCAAATGTCAGCTAAATGGTTGAAAACCTTTGAACATCAGCTGAGTTCTAGAACACCTTCAGAAAGTGAGACAATTTTAGAGCATGCTTAAAATGGCAACTGTGTTCTAGAACACCAGCTGAATTCTGGAACTCTTTCCAAAATGAGCTGAGTTTTAGAACACCTTTAGAGAGTCACATGGGTCTAGATTACCATTCAAAGGTCACTGAGGTTCTAGAACACTTTTGTGAATGTCAGATGAGATCTTTAATGAATAATCAGGGTTCTAGAACAATTGAATATCATCTAAGTTCTACAATGGTTTTGGAAAGCAAGTTGAGTTCTAGTTCATGTTAAAACTGAGGCCTAGCATGCCTTTTGTCATATCTGAATTCTACATCAAATTTTATTACGTAAGCAGGGTTCTAGAACATTTTTAATGTCAGACGAGTTCTAGAATGCTTTAAAAATTCAGTGAAGTTCTAGAATGCTTTTCAAATGTCCGCTGTTCTAGAAGGCTTTTCGGAAATAACCTCAGTTCTAGGACACTTTTCAGACATCAGCTAAGTTGTTGAAAATGTACAAATGTCTAGGTCTAGAAGTTCTAGAAGAGTTTTCAAATGTCAGTTGAGTTCTAGAACACTTTCGGATATTCAGCCTTTGTCTAGAACTGCAGTTGGTTCTAGATTTCCTACCTTCTCCCTTACTGAAGTCTGGGGAAACACACACAGCAGGAACACTCACACATAGCTTGGTTCATGAACAGATCTGTGAAATGTTTCTGTTTTATTCCTGAGCTACATTAATGTTGGATTGTTCTGTATGTCTGCTTCCTGATTGGCCAGTGAGTTCCTGTTGCCTGGCAACCATCCACCTGCACTGGCGCTGTAAATATGAACAAATATATCTGATGTGTTTGTTGTTATAAAGTGACTGACCGGAGAGAAAGTGTCACTCTCTGCATAGTTCATATGTGTGTGTGTATGTGTGTGTGTATATGTGTGTGTGTGTATGTGTGTGTATGTGTGTGTGGAGTGACACACTTCCATCTCTCACTATTTTCACTGCCATGACCACTGACTGTTTAATCTCACACCACAATAAATTATTAGTTAAACATCTGTGTTTTTTCACTTTTCTTGCTGTGTGTGTATGTGTGTGTGAGTGTGTGTGCTCATGCAGTACCTTTAAGCACAAATGCCTCTTTGAGCCAATCAGCTGGGATTAATCATAGCATCATCTTGTCAAATGGCTGTATGTGTGTATTTGTGTGTGTGTGTGTGTGAGAGAGAGAGAGTGTGTGTGTGTGTGTGTGTAAAGTGGTATTTAGAGAGGACTGGAAGCAATTTGGTGCCTGAATTTAATACAAATTCCACACTACACCTTTGCCCCTACACACACACACACACACACACACACACACACACACACACACACCTCCATGCCATTTCCACCCAGATATTAGTTAGCATAGCATTCCAGTAACACTAATTTCAGCCTCATGACCACAATTCAGATCCCATCACAGGACTTGAGAAAATTTTTATCCTGTCTTTAAAAGTTAGTGACTTTTTGTTTAAGTAACTTGTCTGTTTATTTTGTTGTAATGTCAGTTGAACACCCTGATTCTGTGACAGGAAGTTGTTAGCAAAGGAGTCTGTAACCATTGTGACTATGAGTCTTACATTCTGGTTATAAGCTAACAGTTGTACGTAATAGTTATTTTATATATACACACCACACCACTGTAGAATTCTGGATGGTGATTGATCAGAAGGTGTTGATTCATTTTCTATAACAGCAGCCCTGATCGTAGTGCAGCTGCAAATCAGGTTTATATTATTGCACTCGTTTTAGTTACATTATTGTTTCTATAAACAGATTTTTAAAAAAATGTGTGTAATTGTTGATATAATGAAATTTTCTGTTAGGAGACATTTACTTAACATTTATGGAAGGAGTCTCCACTGTCAGCACTTTGTAACAGTCAGAGGTAAAGCTGTAACTTTAAGTTTTTCCAACATCTTCAGGACAGAGGAGTTTACATTTTGCAGTTTCCAAGTTTCTCTTTGTTTTTTTTTGTGTTATTAACTTCAAGAGAGAGAAAAAAGAGAGGCTGGTGAGGAAACGATTGTTTATAGCTGCTGTGAGAACCGGAACTAACTTGTTTCACCAACATTAAATGTAACTATACATGGATAATAAGTATGATGTGCTGTTATTTAATAAGTAAAAATTGTAATCCTTCGGAAAAACTTCTGTGGCAGTGGGGGTTTGGTCAAGCATCTGCTGCAGACAGAGAGGAGGCAGGTTGAACCGGCAGGTAATTCTCACCTGTGTCTTATAAACACCAGTCTACCATGTGTGTTATTTGTGCTTTCAGTGACTGGCATAATCGGAGAGAGAGAGTGGCATAGAGCATGCAACACACACACACACACACACACATGGAGCATGAACAAACTTGAACTTTGAACTTGGGCGAAAGCCCCAAGCTAGTGATTGCCCTTTTCTATTGGTTTGTTTGTGTTGAGTTTTTGAAAGTGTGCTGAAAAGCATGGTGAAAAATAAACAAGAGAACAAAGCTGTGTCAAAAGTCACCTGTCTCCTGAGGCCTCCTTCCCACCCACACATGCCCAAGGTTCTACAGAGGTGCCAAAACCCAGGAAGAGGTACCAGATGCTGTCATGGAAACTTCTCTGCTTACTGAATTCGTTAAAGTCTCTCATTAGCCTCCACTAGATGCAACATCAGGCCCTCCTCAACCTGCACCATGAACAACAGCATCGATTCAATTCGAGGTGATTCGCTCAGGAGCAGACAGAGAATCGGTGGGTGATCCAGATGCTGATGCAATCAGCCATGCCACCAATTGCAGCTCCAGAGCTCATGAAGATGTACTCCACAGACAATCTGGAGACCTTTGTGGAGCTGTTCGAGCATGCAGCAGCTGCGCAGAGATGGCCAGAGGAAGAATGAGCCCTATGTCTCCTACTCTTGCTGTCAGGGTAAGCCCAGGTCCCCACATAGCAGCTGCTGCCGTGAATGTAGGAGACCATGAAGAAAGCGGTGCTGCAATGTAGCAGCCAGATCCCAGAGGAACATCAATGACTCTTCTGCGTCCTGAAGCTCACTGAGTTTGGCCGTCTGTTCATCTTTGCACAGCAGCTCAAGTATACTGGCTGAGGAGAGGCATGCTGAGGGAATTCTCAATCTGGTGGTGCTGGTGCATTGCATGGCTCCCAGCAGGAACAGTGATTTGTCAAGTGCCACCGACTGGCATCGCTGGATGAAGCCCTCTGGAGGGTTGATCCAGGCAGCGGATCACCTGGCTGGTCCGGATCCCTGACGTGCCACAGACCTGTCCCAATGTACTGCTTGTCATTGAGTATACAACGGAGTACATATCAGGCCTTAATGGACTTGGGGTGTAACCAGACCACCTTCCATCAAAAGCTGATTCAGTGTGGGGCATTAGGTAATGCACAATTGGTGAAGGTGAGGTGTGTACATGGGGATATTCATGAGTATCCGCTGGTGCCAGTAATTAAATTCAGGGGGCAAAAGCATAGAGTACAGGTGGCATGCCCCACACAGCCACTAATTCTTGAGACAATTTGGCCAGGGTTTCAAGCATTAGTATGAGAAGGGTTTGTGGATGTGTCCTGCAGTAGTGAGGCATGGTGTGGAATGTGCACAGGCTTGGCTGGGGAGGCCATGCCAGGGTCGTCGATGTCTTGGATTCGGTGCTCTCACTGCTGCTACCTGGGTTTGATTCCTGGTCACAGAAGTTGACCTTAGTGGGCAGTCGTGGCTCAACAGTTAAGGCTCTGGTTCAAGCCCAAGCACTGCCAAGCTTCCACTGTTGGGCCCTTGAGCGCTCTGATCTCAGCTTCCTAACAAGCTGGGATATGTGAAGAAAAGAATTTCACTGTCAAATAAAGGCTTATAAAGGCTTCTTCTTCTAATTGATGGTCAGCAAACTCAGCCTAATGTTGCTCTATCCCACCCATTTGGTTGGTTATTAAGGATAGGTTATCAGGACACTCAGGCTAAGGAAGAGATGATCCAGTTGTTGGTACCAAACAACCAAAGGGAATGATTGTTCCATGCGGCTCATTATATTCCCATGGCTGGGCATTTGGGGCAGGATATAACACTGAACTGTCTCATGGCCCATTTCTATTGGACGAGTGCTCATGGCAATGTTCATGGTGTGTGGCACATTGCAAATATGATTTGTAAGATCATTCACAATGACACATGGAATTGGGATAAGTGGCAAAAGAGCAAAAATGAAATTCAGTATGTTCTGGACCTGGGAGCAAAACTCCACACTTGAAGTCACCTTACACAGGAGAATTTGTGTCAGGCCCAAGAATGACAGTCCCGAATGTACTACTGGAGTACTCGGCTATTGGAATTTGCACCAGGAGATAAGGTACTCATTGTACCACCCACGACAAGCTCTAAATTACTCATAAAGTGGCAGCTGATGGGATGTGCGGACTCAAACATGCTGCTAAACTTAGTCCTGAACAAGACAGCCACACACTTACTCTGCCCACATCACATATGATCAAGGACCTCGAAACGGGCAACCCTCACAAAGCACCAGGACCTGATGGATTCCATAGCCGTGTCATCAAAAACCTCTGTCCAGGTTTTTACAGACATCTTTAACCTCTCCCTGAGGCTGTCAGTGATTCCCACTTGCTTTAAGAGGTCCACCATTGTTCCAGTACCCAAAAAGACAACAGTCACATGCTACAATGACTATTAGCCTGTCACTCTGACCTCAATCATGATGAAGTGCTTCAAGCAATTAATGACAACTCACATTTGTTCAGTACTTCCTGCCACACTCGATCCTCTACAATTTGTATACTGGTCAAACAGATCTATGGACGATGCAATTGCTTTAACCATGCACACTGCACTCACGCACTTGGACAAAAAGAACAGCTATGTCAGCATCCTGTTCACTGATTATAGTTCAGCATTCAATACAATCATCCCCACTAAGGTCATCACCAAGCTTAATGCTTTAGGCCTGGACACCCAGCTGTGCAATTGGATACTGGACTTTCTGACTGGCAGACCCCAGGAAGTGAAGATTGGCAACTCCATGTACTCCATGTTGACTCAGACCACAAGGATGCATACTCATCCCCCTTCTGTACTCTCTTCTCATGCACGACTGTGTCGCCAAGCACTGCTCAAAGACCATCCTGAAATTTGCTGATGACACTAACATCCTAAGCCTCATCACCAAAAGGGACAAGACAGCCTACAGGGATGAGATCAGAGTGCTGTCACAGTGGTTCTGTGACAATAACTTCTGTCTCAATGTCAGCAAAACTAAGGAGATGATCATGGATTTTAGGAAGATGCAGGAGGGAGAGCATGCGCCTTTATATATTGATGATGCTGTTGTAGACACCAATTTCACCAATTTCAAGTTCTGTGCACATCACCAATGACCTTACTTGGATTCTGCACTCTGACTGGATTGCAAGGTCTGTCCACCAGAGACTTTACTTTCTATGGAGGCTCAAGAAACCTGGTCTGCTCCATAACATCCTCACAAACTTCTACCACTGCATTACTGAGAGCATCCTGAGTGGCTGCATTGCTGTCCAGTTGGGCTGCTGCACTGCCACCAATTGCAAGGTCCTGAAAAGAGTGTAAGCTGAGCGAATCAAAAGGTGGCAAACTCAAGAACATAGAGGCTAACAGTATTATGGTGGATTGCACTCATCCAGCTCATAACCTGGTTGTCAACCTACAGTCTGGTAGGCAGTTTCGAACCTTACATTCACGGATGAACAGGAACTGAGGAACAGTTTTTATTTGCAGACCATCGGACTACTAAATAACTGTGTCACTTTAAGCACATTACCCACGTTACTTTTAAAGGATATTTACCACTGTGTAACTTTATTCTCTATCGCTCTTTTTTTTGACTGTACATGCTCAGTTATTCTCTGCTGCTCTTTAAGTAGATACTGCAGTCCAATATTGTATTCTATTTGTTCCTTTTGCATTTATTAAAATTATTGTCTAGTCTCTTCCCTTAAAGAAGCTTTGTGTGTTCTTTTCTGTTGTATCTGTGCCTTAGAGAGTTTACAGAGCCTCACCACAAGCATTTCGATGTACAATTGTGTCTGGAGTACTGTGCATGTGAAAAATAAAATGACTTTGAATAATTAGTGTAGTTTTTTATCACTGGCAGAGTTTTGTTGTGGAAATATGATGTGATGTTTTAATTAATGCTTTGATTCTGTGAGATTTATGTTATTACTAAGAGAGTAAACACTGGAGAATCACTCAGGTTCTCACCTACTCTCGCCCCGACTTTCAGAGAGCAATGTGAGTGCTGAACTTGATCATTTTACAAGGTCAGGTGTGTGCGTGTTTATATATTAATACGTTAATAGTTGATGACATTAACATGGTAATATGTTAACTGTGAATTTCCCTCTAGGATTAATAAAGCGGTCTATTTATCTATCGATGTATCTATCTAGTTAATGAGTATATAGAGAATATATATGAGATATTTCAGGTGTTATACATGGAGGAAATTTAGCATATACCTTGTAACTAAAAGCTTAAGTATGTGTGTACTGGGGACATTTTTGTGAGTGTGCATTTAATTGTGTATGTGTGTGTGAGTGTGTGTGTGTTAGCATTGCATGTTTCCCCTTGAGGCTTTAGGTGTGTGAGCTTCAGCAACCTTCTATCATTTTGGTGGAACCAGATGGTGAATAATGAAGAGCATGTGTGTGTTTAAGAGAGATGAAGAAACACACACACACAAATTAGGAGAGTACTTGTACACACACTGTGCTTGCACATGTCTGTGTGTATATGATTGTCGTTTTCTTTCAACCTCATTAAAGATGAATAAGTGTCTGTTCCGATTTATTTTACGCTCCCTTTTTCCATCAGAGTGAAACGCCACAACTGTAACACACATTTTTTCTGTAAATGCAACATTACATCCATATAAAAGTGTGTCTCGTCTCCGTCTCCAGGTGAAAAACACAGCAGGATTTGTCCTGTCTCCCTAGAGATATTTGTAAAAACCTATTTTGTGGCAGCAAAGTTTAAAAAAAAACAGATGTTTTTCTAATAATATTTCTAATGGAAAGAGAAATAGATATACACTTTGTGGGAATATGGTCCAAGTTTCAAGTTCATATCTGTCTTTTCTTTTCATAGTAATAATATCCTTCCTTCATAATAGGGAATTTTTGTGTGTTTATTTCTTCTATTGTTATGTCATTTAAATACCCTTGCAGTATTTCTATGAGAAAGAGGTTGGAATATAAAAAAATTAAAAAACAAAATTAATTTCTCACAGCCAGATGATGTCAGGTGACACTTTCTTTCTTTCTTTCTTTTTTTCTTCAAGTAAGACAGATTTGCTTCTCATAAAAGATGGGGCCAAATTGCTTAAATGGAAATTAATTGTAGTATTAATAGTTTGTTTTTATTTTTACTCATTTTTAAAACATTTTGTAACATTTTTCTGAATGTTTTCTGAACGAATTTCTGAACAGCAGACTGTTCACATTTTGAACTGTTTTCATATTTTACTTGAAAATTGTGATAGCCCATACTCTTGATGTTTAATGAGGTGCCATTAGTTTAAGTGACTGAAGTTATTAGTTGTCATTGCTGTGACAAGCACAGAACATTACACCAGAGACATTAACACCAGTGCAAACGTCCATATAAGACGTATTTTCCAACAGCATCTCAAAGCACACATCATTAATCACATCAGCATCAATAAATTATTCCAAAAAGATTCTTTTTTTCAGGAAAAATTATTTTATTGAAAGGCGTAACTCCAATGCCATGTCTACATTATTCACAAGAAAAGAATTTATATTAAAGTACATTAAAACTCACCTGGTGCTGGTTGAAATGGCTGCTCGTGAGTTTTTAAAACAGCTAACAGCAATGTCATGAAATGAAGGGAGAAGTGCTGTTTTTAAATTATTTATATTATTAAAAAAGTAATTTATTCTGCTAATTTACATATTTGACAGACATCATAATATTCAGTCTGTGACATTAAAATCAATCTGGAATTTTTTTTAAATGTCTGCAAACGCCTGGCCTGTGGGACAAGCTATTTTTTTCCAGGATATTGCAGTTTAAAAACTGTATAAAATCCTAAAGAGTCAAACCATTCTCATTACTTTAGGACAGTAAAGTAATTTTAAGAATTTTAATTTTAATTTCCTTTAAACTTTCGTTTAAAGGACAGGTTTGTCACCACATTCTGAGAAGGACTCATTTAGTTTTTGCTTTTGTTATGGTTTTGGTTCTCTCTCTGCCCAAAGTTATATCATTGGTCTGTTCTTGATTTAAACATTGGTTAGTTTGCCTTTTTATGACCTCATGTTCCTTTGTCTTGTGCTCATGTATAATGTACACATACGGTTCCGAGTCGCTTGTTCCTTCGTGCCATGTAAATTCAGTGTCTTTAAATTTCCCAAATTTTAAATTTCAAAACATTCATTTTCCAAAAAAGATTCAATTTTACACAGAAATGTTTGCATGCTTTTAAATAAAGTAAACTCTAATCTTTATCTTTATGACATTTATTTAGTTTTCTTCATTTATGTGTAAATTGAAAAGAAAATGAAATGAAATGTATACTACAGAGAATGTGTGTATTTCATTTAAAACAGACACAGTGAAACAGTTCACAAAGTGTTGAGAAGAATTGTGGTAAGTTCTCCAAGGTGCAGGAAAAACTTCTGAATTCTTTTTAAAACAGTACAATAGAGAACCTGAGAGAACTGATGCAGCTTTAAACGCAAAGACTTTAGTTATTTATTGGTGTTTACAAACCCTAGTCTCTTTATCTGATATATGTCTTAACATGTACCTAAAACTTTTACAGAGAACTGTATGTATACTAAATACTGCCTCACTAGAAATAGCCCCACACACACACACACACACACACACACACATATACACATACACACACACACACACACACACACACACACACACACACACACACACACACACCTGGACACCTGGCTTCATGACCATGGAATTCGGGGATACATGCTGCAGGTGTGCAGAGCGAGAACAGATCCTCACTGATCACTCAATTACATCTTACTGATGGACACACACACACACCAAAACATTTCAGAGAGAATGTTTTTGAATACTTTGAGTTGTGTGTATGTGGTAAAGTAAAAAAATGTCAATAAGTTTTAATCTCATTACTACTTGTATTATGAAAAGATGAAAAAAGTGTACGACTGATTTTTCATGATTTGTAAGGGCCCAAAATTAATGCTGTCTTTACGTAAGCTTATACGGCTGAATATCTGAATCTATATGAAGCACACCGCTTTATTAATGTTGTGTGATCAATAAAAGTATTTTAACTCCCTGTATTAACATCACTGATTGTTTAATCTTAAAGAAATAACAACAGCTTTCTATAGTAACAGCTCACTACTGTGTACAGAGGACGCTCCACTGATAATAAATGGATTAAAAACAAGTGTCATTGTTGATCTGGTGAAGTTTCATGGAAGGAATCTCAGTGTCAGCGCTTTGTAACAGTCAGAGGTAAAGCTGTAACTAAGTTTTCTGACATCTTCAGGACAGAGGAGTTTACGCTTCTTTGCGGTTTCTCAGTAACATGCGTAACAAGCTGCGATTTTTAAAAAAAAATAACTTCAAAAGAGAGAATAAAGAGAGGCGGGTTTAAGACGTGTCATTCTTGTATATTTAAAATATTTAAAAATTGTAATCATGGGCAAGTTGCTGTGGTATAAGAGGAATAATCCACTTGGGGACATGCTGTTATAGGAAAATAATCAACTTCAGCTTCTAGACATGGATATTAATTTCTGTGTTACTGTTACATTAACTTTAATATCAGGAAACTTTTGTCCAAATGTCCTCACACGGTACGGGTGCAATCTAATACTGTAGACAAACTCTACAATATCACTCTGGAGTGTGTGTGTGTGTGTGTGTTATGGCTGTGTTTTCTCAGGTGGTTTGAGTTATTGACATTATCCTGCATACTCTGGCAGAAAGCTTAATAAAACACACACACACACACACACATCATCACTATTTATACATCCAGTTTTAAAGCAGTTCCAGAACCCAGTGTGTTCACACTCTTAACCCAGGAAGGGTCGTCTTTAAACCTGAATACCTTCATGGCACAAAGTGAGCAGAGTTTTCCTGTGAATCGAGGCACTGGCTGATGCCAGCAAGGCTCCAGAGCTGCACTCGTCTCACACTGTTGTGTATCTGCACTTCATGTAGTCTTGTGTACTGTTCTGTGTTGCACCAGTGTATAAAAGCTATATAGAGGAATGACAATAAAAACCCACTTGACTTGAATCACCATGTCACTGAAACTCCCTGATAGATCCCAGGCCCCATGTGTTCTGTCACAGCAAAGTGAGAAGAAAAGGCATTTTTACACATTTAAACCACACTCACATCATGTCAGTTTTTTTGTTTATACATTTATGACGCAATCACATCATGCCTGAAAATTCCGGCTTGTTTTTACATTTTCAGCACGTTCCCATTACGTCAGAATTACAGTGATTAAAGACGGAAATTAACACTGCCCATCATGGACATAAACTTTACTGACATGGACACGGAGACACAGAAATAACTCGCAGTAAAAACAGAAAGCCATCAGTGGTGGTGGATGATTAGGATGAGAAATGTGTGAGAGATAGAATTAAATCCTCAGCTTAACCTTTCTATAATGAGACGTCACACACTGTCTGAAATTTTAAAATTCTCTTACTAAGACATGAAGGCTTTTTTTTTTAAACCAATCACAAGCTCATAATTACTATAATTCCCAGATGATGTTACATTATAAATATTCCATTCAGCACGTCTAATCAGGACCGGGATGTTAGCCTGCAGCACTACACGCTGTGTATCTGGATCTCGAATCAAGCGCTAAACAGAAATGATTGAGAGCTTAGAGATCGGATTAGAGACGGCGGAAGAGACAAGAGCAGAACACAATGTTTACAAAGGATCTGAATATGGCAAAGAACAGTGACGTTTTACTGCCTAACGTGATATGAGGCTAAAACATACGTACTTTAAAAATGTTAAAAGAGAAAACACACACACACAGTGAGGAGCAATTTATTATCTGTTATGTGTGTGTGTGTCGCATACAGCCACAGGACACATAAAACGTAAGAACAGTACTATAGAGAGAGGGAGAGAGAGAGAGAGAGAGAGAGAAGAGCAGTTTGTCATTTTGTCCTTATTAAGTCGGATGACAATCGAAAAGAAATTCAGAAACTATAGAATAGCAGAATAAGATGAAACTACAGTTTTATTTCTTCCATTTTTGTTTCAAACAGTAAACAGAACTACCTGCAGGTAGGAACTAATGTTGTGATTGGGGAAATGAAGAAAGTCACAGAACACGCAGCACAGGACTGGGCTGAGAAATCATCTGAGATGATCGTTTGGATTTGTCAAAACTTTACAGTATTTTAGCTAATTCACTGACTGATCACATGAGCAATGACTACGTTCACATGCACATCAGTAGTCTGATATTAACATATTAACCGGAATTTGGCGATATTCTGATTAGTACTGAGTCATGCATGTAAATTCTGCAATCCGATTACAATCTGATTCAGATTAAGACAATAGTCTGATTCCCCAAGTTCCGATTCCCATCCCTGGAATTTGCCTGTTTTAATCAGAAATGTGTTGCATGTAAAACACATTATTCAGAAAATCCACTGAAAGGAGACATCACGCAGCTCAGCTCGCAAGGAATTGTGGGTGCTAACAGATGCTTAGCTGAACAGTCGAGGCGGTGTTGTCGAGGCAGGGCTGTCGAGGCGCTGTTGTCAAGGCGGTGTTGTCGAGGCGGGGCTGTCGAGGGGGGCTGTCGAGGCGGGGTTGTCGAGGGGAGCTGTTGATGCGGGGCTGTCGAGGCGCTGTTGTCGAGGCGCTGTTGTCGAGGCACTGTTGTCGAGGCACTGTTGTCGGGCATTTTTGATGGAGAGAAGTGTTAGAGTCCTCATTAAATTAGTGTGAAAAAGTTGTAATAAACTAATAACTGAGCGTACTTTATAACCGTACTTTATGAATCTCCCAGGAAACAACAGCGGGAAAGGAAAAGTACACGTGTAGATCAGCAAACTTACAACAACCATGTATACAGAAATATTCCGATTCGTGGACGTGTATAAACATCGTACTCAGAATATTGACCTTAAACGGAATTTGATGTGCATGTAAACGTAGCCAATGATGCTCTGTATTCAGAAAATATTCAGCCCCTGTTACGATCTTTCTCTAAATTGTTTTTTTTTTGTAAAAAAATAAACTGAAATATATTTACACTAATATTTAGAAAGTATTCTATCTATAAACAAACAGATTATTATTCTAAATTTTTCATTTCACTAGCTAAAGTGGATCATGTAGCAGTTTTAAAAGCTTATCATTTTTCTGGGTTGAATGTTGAACTCTTTATAAAATTTAAAATAAGTGAAAGAAGGTAAGGTTTATGTGTAGATGTCGTATCTGAGACAGACGTAGTGCACTAGATAGCAATACAATAGCGATGTAAAACCCTCAGTAGTGTACACTCTGTAGTGCCCTCACACTGTTGGAGCTGTTACTCTGAACTGTAACGTGAAATGCATAGCGCGTTTAGGAGCAGTGTGTGTGTAACAGTACACGTGTGTATTAATACCGTGTGTGTGTGTGTGTGCGTATGAGAGGAGGGGGTTGAAGGAATTTCCTGTGTGCACAGGTCTTTGCTTCAGGTCTCTGTGTTTGGAACACAGCCATGTTGTGAATTCAGGGGTCAGTGCAGTGTTTATAATCTCACACTCCTCCTCTCTCTGTCCCGGGGTTTGGGTTACACACTTTAAAGCGAATGCCTCATCCTTTATTTCAACACAACTCAATCAAACCGAGTCCTGAGGACGGGATTAACTAAACACACGCACACACACATACACACACACACACACACACACACACACACACAGTGCATTTAGCTTCCAGGTTCAGTCACTTAGCAGTTACTAAAAGCGACGATAGTCACTAAGTGCTTCTGAATGTGGAATAGATATAAAGACCACATACACACCATCATCAGCCCACTGTGGGCGTGTCCCAAGCCACACACACACACACACACACACACACACAATACAGGGCACATAAACACCATTAGATTTTTGTTTAACCTTTCAGAAAAGCATTAAGCTCGATAGTCTCAGTGTATGTTTTCTTGGACTCAATGTTGAAAATGATTTTAATGGGTTAATTAACACTACAGTCGTGAAATTTATTAAGTTCAGGTGTGTGAGTGTTTAGCTGATTTCAAGACTCTTGACTGTTTGAGTTTGTTTGTACTTTTTAATCCCTTAAATACAACAGGAAGGTAACACATGGAGACTTTTAAGATATTAGACACCTGAATAAGTGACAGACTCGAACAAATTAACTACAGCATGTCGATGTGGATGTAAACATTTGAGCTTGTTAATGAAGACGGTTACATATGTAGGTCTCCAATAATTCTATTTTGCTTTTTTTTTTTTAGGTGGAAACACTGGGCTTTTGCACGCAACTGTGTTCATTTAATTATTGAGCTTAGCTTTGTCATTTAAATACAAAAAAAGTGATAGTTATTCTGAACACCACCATTTTAACTACAACAAATTTACTGTCCTCTTAAAAGGTCATATGACATCATAAGCTTCATAAAAAATAATCGAATCAAGTATTCTATAAAACATCTGTTCCCCAACAGACAGCGAGTGTGTGATGTGAAGTGTTGTCTGTGTTTCTTTGAAGTTGTGGTGGTTGTTGTGTGCTTTTGCTAAATGAGGTTCGTTTGGCTCTTAATGAAAGCAGCAGCAGTAAAATCTGCACCACAGTGGGTTCGTGGGGACGGGGTACAACACACACACGCTAACACACGCTAACACACACACACGCGCGCTAACATGTGCTAACACACTATAAAAATGCCTGATAGTGGATTGTAATGATCAAACACTGCCTTCTCTCTTAAAGCTGGGAATAACAATGCAAATACAACATGAGTATAATACACACTGTGTGAGTCTGATCTCCACATGCAGCATATGAGTTAGACTACGTCTTTATGTGCCTACACTTCAGGCATATAATTTACACTTTGTGTGTCTGATCTACAATTCCAGAACACAATGTACTCTTTGTGTGTCTGATCTAAACTTCCTAAACATGATTTCCAATTTGTGTGTCTGATCTAAACTTCCTGAACATGATTTCCAATTTGTGTGTCTGATCTACATTTGCAGAACGTGATATACTCTTTGTGTGTCTGATCTACATTTCCAGAACATGATGTACTCTTTGTGTGTCTGATCTAACCTTTCTGAACATGATTTACAATTTGTGTGTCTGATCTATGTTTCCAGAACATGACATTCTCTTTGTGTGTCTAATCTACACTTCCAGAACATGATCTACAATTTGTGTGTCTGATCTACATTTCCAGAACATGATGCTCTCTTTGTGTGTCTGATCTACACTTCTAGAACATGATTGACAATTGTATGTGTGATGTACTCTTCCAGAACATGATTTATAATTTGCAAGTCTGATCTACACTTCCAGAATATTAGGCACACTTTGCCTATCTGATCTACATGTCGTGAGTATGATGTATACTTTGTGTGTCTATTTCACACTTCTGGATCACAATGTACACTTTGTTTTTCTCATCGACTCTTCCAGAACATTAGGTAGACTTTTTTTGTGTCTGATCTCCACTTCCAGAACATGATTTACACTTTGCCTGTCTAATCTACATTCCCAGAATATGATTTACACTGGAAGAGAAAGTCTGAGCTGGAAGTTACAGATTTACATGGTCTGCATTTTCTATTCTACGCTTGATGAGTATGATGCACAATTTGTGTGGCTAATCTGCACTTCTACAGCATAACTGCCAGAATAGGAGAGTTCTTAAATAAAAAAAAAGTGTACAAAGTACACTTATAAGCCTTGAGGTTTACAAAATACACAAACCCACTGACCACGAGAAATTATCGAGCCACAAAAGAGAGATCTAAACTTATATCAGGACAGCTGAATGTTATCTTTTAAAATACAAACGTATTATCACTTTAAATATTTTGTTCTGAGTTAGTAATCACAGTTTTACATAATCTAGCATAAATATTTTGTTTGATAAATTCAATTTTATTTTATACAGTGCTTTAACCAATGGACATTATCACAAAGCAGCTTTCCAGCTGGATAGAGATTTAAATTTATCCCTAATGAATGAGCCAGAGGTGACAGTGGTGAGAAAAGACTTCCTGAGATGATATGAGGAAGAAACCTTGAGAGGAACCAGACTCAAAAGGGAACCATCCTCATCTGGGTGCAATGGATAGTGCGATTATAAATCATTCCCTTCTACAACTGTGTACTGTAGTGTCAAGCAGTGCTAACATTGTTAGAGTTTTAACTTTAAGTCTATCGTATCAAATTGAAGTTATTAACTGTTCAGTGATGGAGACTTGAGTGTAAGCTGTTCTTAGCAATTGGAGTCCTAAGGCTATCCAAGGAAGAACATCCACAGCCATCTTCTTGGTTTCTATGTGGTACCATCCACAGTAATCTCATGGTGATCTATAGGCTGTCCATGTGGGGTGATCCTTATGGCCCCATGTAGCATTCTACTATGTAGCATTAAATGAAGCTAGTCCTCCCGGATGCAGTTATATACATCAGCTGCGTCTAACTGGCAGAGGAGGAGGTGTTGGAGTTGTTTATAATGATAATCTAGGCGTCACACAAAAACCTGGACATGAATTCACTGTGTTTGAAGTTCTTTATACCAACATAACATACGTAGCCACTAAAAATAAGTCTCCCCAGGTGATTCCAGTAATTATTATTTACAGACCCCCAGGGCCATATTCGGAATTCCTATGTGAATTTGCGGATTTCATCTCTAACCTGGTTGTTTCTTTAGACAAAGCATTAATTGTTGGAGACTTTAATATTCATTATGATAATGCAGATGACCCTCTGAGAACAGCAGTTGTGTCCATTCTAGATTCTGTAGGGGTTAATCAGAATGTAATAGGACCCACCCATAGTGGTGGTCACACTCTTGCTTTAATACTAACATTCGGATTAAATATAGAAAATATAGTCTCATGTCCACAGTCTGAAGCTATCTCAAATCATTACCTCATCACATTTAAAATGTGTATTAATCATAGTATATGCACCTTGCCACGTCACCGTGTCAAACGTACATTCACATCAGCAACTGCACAGAGTTTTTTCGGTAATCTCCCAGATTTATCAGCCATGATTGGATCACCGTCTGATCCCAAAGAACTTGACCAGGCAACTGAATGCTTAGAATCAACGTTCTGCAACTCACTAGATAAGGTAGCTCGACTTAAAAGAAAAATAATTAGGGAGAAAAAGCTAGCACCCTGGTATAGCGATCACACACAAACTTTAAAACAGACCACTTGAAAACTAGAACGTAAATGGAGAGCCTTTTGAGCTATAGGAAAGCTCTTAGTGCTGCTAGATCAGTGTATCTCTCCACCCTAATTGAAGATAACAGAAATAATCCTAGATTCTTATTTAATACTGTAGCAAAATTAACTTGGAATAAGACCACAATAGAAACACGCACACAATCATTATATAGCAGCGATGACTTCATGAATTTTTTCAATGGTAAAATTGAAAATATCAGGCTAGAAATTCAGACTGTTAATTTAAAACCAGACAGTTTTATAACTAACCCTGTAGATGATAATATGATAATATTAGATAAATAACTACAACACTTTACTCCCCTTGAAGAGACTGAACTAATTTCACTAATTTCATCATCAAAATCATCAACCTGCATACTAGATCCTTTACCTACTTGTTTCCTCAAACAGATAATTCCTGAAACAATCAAACCTCTTTTAAAGATAATCAATTCTTCCCTTAGCATTGGCTATGTACCTAAATCTTTTAAGCTAGCAGTTATCAAACCCCTGATTAAAAAAACCTGACCTTGACCCCTATAACGCAAGTGAGAACAGGAACTAACTTGTTTCACCGATTTTCCACAACATTAAACGCAACCATAAACGGATAAAAGTATGACGTGTCATTCTTCAATAAAAAAAAACTGTAGTTGTTGCCAAATTACTGTGGTAGAGGATCAGAACACTTGGGGACGTGCTGTTATAGGAAAATGTTATAGAAAATCAACTTCAGGTTGGTAACAGTAACCCTGCTTCATCACACCTCCCCATCACTCAGTATTTTCCTTTCTCACACACACACACACACACAGAGTGTTTATGACTTAAATATGAAGTTGCATAAATATATACAATTATAACTGTAGTGCAAATATTTTGTGCAATATGCAATGGCATTCTGTGATAGTTCCATTAGAATCTCGTGAAGTTCCTGTTGGAATTCTGTGAAGGTCCCGTTGCATTACCATGAAGTTCCCATTAGAATACTGCGAAGTTCCCATTGGAACTCTGCGAAGGTCCCATTAGAAGACTACGAAGTTCCCATTGGAACACTGCGAAGTTCCCATTGGAACACTGCGACGTTCCCATTGGAATACTGCCAAGTTTCCATTAGAATACTGCGAAGTTCCCATTCGAATTCTGCGAAGGTCCCATTGGCTTCCTGTGAAAGTTTCATTAGAATGTGTTGCAGTGTGCGTAAAGTTTGTGAGTCCAGAAGCTAATTACAAAATAATACTCACTGTAAGTGAGTTGTGCTAAAATTTACAGCTAATTAAGAAAGAGCGAAATGTGTGTGTTTGTGTGTGTGTGTGTGTGTTTGGTTTGGTGTTGGAATGAGCAGCTGAATCCAAAGAGTCTTTGTACCTTTATCACAGCCTGCTGAGTGACACATACACACACACACACACACACACACACACACACACACACACACACACACACACACACACAGGAATTGCAGGTGCAGGATGATGGAATGTGTTTGAAATGTTGTTCACCTGCTCAGACCGTGAGAACCTTAGAGACTCAGCTACGACCCCGGAAGGGAAGAAAGGTCAAAGGCCACCTTCTTGCTCTCTCTCTCTCTCTCTCTCTCTCTCTCTCTCTGTCTCTCTCTCTCTCACACACACCCACCCACACACACACACACACACACACACTATTTAGCTCGATTTTATCTCCTTTGAATGATCATGCTCATACCAATGGTAATCTGCCACATATGAGACATGTGTACGCACACACACACACACACACACACACACACACACACACACACACACACACACACACTTGTCATTCACAAACACACACTTATCCCCACATCTGCAGTCGCTCCTGCTACTGTGTGATCACAGTGATTAGAATGAAGTGATGTTTAGATATAAAACTTACAAAAGTTATTGCAAAATAAATTAAAAAATTAAAATAACAAATTTTTATAAGATGTTTGTACGAGAAATTACTTTCAGTAGGTCTGAAAATAAATGAATAATATTTATATATTATAATAATTTATTTGTATGAAATAAAATAAGAAGTATAAAGAGAGAATTCAATTTTAAAAGGACACAAAACATAAAAAGTACATTACATAATAATGCAGAAGTCATGTGTAATAGTGAAACACAAAACCAAGCACTAGAAAGCAGACGTTGCCGAATAATTTCTACAGTTGAGGCAAACAGTTTAAATACACTTAGACATTCAAACTCAATTTTTCCCAACTGCACAACTTTCTAAAAAAAAACTTACCGTTTGCAGCTAGTCTCTGGCGTGATGAGCTCTTTTATCTAAATAATTTGCATAAATGCAGCTGGGATTGGATAGACCAGAACGGATAATCTGCTGGAGAACTACTTCATGTTCTGAACTATGGCAAGTTTTTTTCATATGTTTATCAGTTCTGTTAAAGTCATTCCCTCCCCATCACAAAGTACTCGGTCCAGTCAACTGAAATACTTCACTGGGTCTGCATCTGGAGTGCGGACTGTCAGACCCTGCTTCAGAGTCTCTCAGAAGCTGCACCAGCAGCAGATCACTGATCAGTGTGTTCTATATATTGTAGCAGGATAAAGAAGACTTGGGGTATTTTAAATGTTCTTCAGTAGTGTAGCAGAACACAACAACACACAAGAATGTGCCCTGAGAAGCACAGTAGTGTAAAAGAGAAAAAGACTGTCTCTGTGTGTGTGTGTGTGTGTGTGTGTGTGTGTGGGTGGGTGTGTGTGAACATTCATGAGCATTCCTGTCCTGGTTGGAGTGTATCTATACAGACTACATACTATTATATTTAGAGCATCCTGTGTGTGTGTGTGTGGGTGTGTGTGTGTGTGTGTGTGTGTGTGTGTGTGTGTGTGTGTGTGTAATGATGCACCAACATTCCTGCACAGGTGACCGGGCTCACCTGAAGATCAGGTATCACCATGGCAACGCTTCACTGCTTTAGATCAACAGACCTGAATAAAACCTCTTAGTAAAAGATCAATGAGAGAGAAACAAAGACAGAAAGAGTACAGATACAGAGAGACAGCAACAAAGGCAGAGAGAGAGAGAGAAAGAGAGCAAGAAAGAGAGCAAGAAAGCGAGAGAGATGACAGAAGAGGAAAGACAGAAACAGACGAAGAGAGAGAGAGAGAGAGAGAGAACTCAGTTTGAGTGCAGTAGGATTTTTTGTACCCTCACTTACATCCCTCCATTCCTGTCTCTCTATCTCTGTCACAGACAGGACAGAGACAGGACATAGAGAGACAGGTCAGGGCAGAGAGAGAGACAGGTCAGGACAGAGAGAGACAGGTCAGGACAGAGAGAGACAGATCAGGACAGAGAGAGACAGGTCATGCCACAGAGAGAGACAGATCAGGACAGAGAGAGAGACAGGTCAGGACAGAGAGAGACAGGTCAGGACGGAGAGAAACAGATCAGGACAGAGAGAGACAGGTCATGCCACAGAGAGAGACAGATCAGGACAGTGAGAGAGACAGGTCAGGACAGAGAGAGACAGATCAGGACAGAGAGAAACAGATCAGGACAGAGAGAGAGACAGGATAGGGCAGAGAGAGACAGGTCAGGACAGAGAGAGACAGATAAGGACAGAGAGAGAGACAGGTCATGCCACAGAGAGAGACAGGTCAGGACAGAGAGAGACAGATCAGGACAGAGAGAGAGACAGGTCATGCCACAGAGAGAGACAGGTCAGACAGAGAGAGACAGATAAGGACAGAGAGAGAGACAGGTCAGGACAGAGAGAGACAGATCAGGACAGAGAGAAACAGATCAGGACAGAGAGAGAGACAGGATAGGGCAGAGAGAGACAGATCAGGACAGAGAGAGAGACAGGATAGGGCAGAGAGAGACAGATCAGGACAGAGAGAGACAGATAAGGACAGAGAGAGAGACAGGTCATGCCACAGAGAGAGACAGGTCAGGACAGAGAGAGACAGATAAGGACAGAGAGAGAGACAGGTCAGGACAGAGAGAGACAGATCAGGACAGAGAGAGACAGATAAGGACAGAGAGAGAGACAGGTCATGCCACAGAGAGAGACAGGTCAGGACAGAGAGAGACAGATCAGGACAGAGAGAGAGACAGGTCATGCCACAGAGAGAGACAGGTCAGACAGAGAGAGACAGGTCAGGGCAGAGAGAGACAGGTCAGGACAGAGAGAGACAGATCAGGACAGAGAGAGACAGGTCATGCCACAGAGAGAGACAGATCAGGACAGTGAGAGAGACAGGTCAGGACAGAGAGAGACAGATCAGGACAGAGAGAAACAGATAAGGACAGAGAGAGAGACAGGTCATGCCACAGAGAGAGACAGGTCAGGACAGAGAGAGACAGATAAGGACAGAGAGAGAGACAGGTCAGGACAGAGAGAGACAGATCAGGACAGAGAGAGACAGATAAGGACAGAGAGAGAGACAGGTCATGCCACAGAGAGAGACAGGTCATGCCACAGAGAGAGACAGATCAGGACAGAGAGAGAGACAGGTCATGCCACAGAGAGAGACAGATCAGGACAGAGAGAGACAGGTCAGGGCAGAGAGAGACAGATCAGGACAGAGAGAGACAGATCAGGACAGAGAGAGAGACAGGTCATGCCACAGAGAGAGACAGGTCAGGACAGAGAGAGACAAATAAGGACAGAGAGAGAGACAGGTCAGGACAGAGAGAGACAGATCAGGACAGAGAGAGACAGATAAGGACAGAGAGAGAGACAGGTCATGCCACAGAGAGAGACAGGTCAGGACAGAGAGAGACAGATCAGGACAGAGAGAGAGACAGGTCATGCCACAGAGAGAGACAGGTCAGACAGAGAGAGACAGGTCAGGGCAGAGAGAGACAGGTCAGGACAGAGAGAGACAGATCAGGACAGAGAGAGACAGATAAGGACAGAGAGAGAGACAGGTCATGCCACAGAGAGAGACAGGTCAGGACAGAGAGAGACAGATAAGGACAGAGAGAGAGACAGGTCAGGACAGAGAGAGACAGATCAGGACAGAGAGAGAGACAGGTCAGGACAGAGAGAGACAGATCAGGACAGAGAGAGACAGATAAGGACAGAGAGAGAGACAGGTCATGCCACAGAGAGAGACAGGTCATGCCACAGAGAGAGACAGATCAGGACAGAGAGAGAGACAGGTCATGCCACAGAGAGAGACAGATCAGGACAGAGAGAGACAGGTCAGGGCAGAGAGAGACAGATCAGGACAGAGAGAGACAGATCAGGACAGAGAGAGACAGGTACCAATAAAATCACAGAATATCTATAACAATAAAATATCAAAATTGAACTGAACTTGATTGAAGTGAGAGACACAGATGTCCACTGTGTACAGGTGTGTGTTGAAGAATAGAGAAGACAATTTAATAGTGTGTGTGGTGTGTGACTGCCCTCTGCTGTCTGAACAGGGAAGTGTCACTACACTCACAGCTTTCTTCAGCTGCTCACATCCAACACACAACTCCCAGCCTCACACAATTATTAACAATGCTGCTGTAACGAAACACCATATCTTAAACACAAACACACACACACACGCTTACATGTACAGAAAGATTTTACAGTTAGAGTTATAACTGTAATAATAGACTTATATCTATATATTCAGATTTCATATAATTATTTCCTGTTTGGTCCTTCTTTATATATATATATGCACAGTACTGCGCAAAAGTCTTGGCACCCTATTTTTTTTAGTACAAACTTTGTTATAGATGTTTATTTTCTGTCTTCTACATTATTGATTCAGTATAAAAACATTTTAGATTCCAAACATTAGTTTTCCAGCACAAAATGAAATGTTCCAGAAAAATGTTTGTATGTCAGTAAAGAAAGCAGCAGATTCCATAAGAGACACTTTTCAGATTTAAAAAAAAAGGCTATATATAAATGGTTTAAAATTGTAAATAATGCTATCTTGTGCTGCTGGTGTGTGTGTGTGTGTGTGTGTGTCTTGTACAGGGTTACATTTCAGGACAAATTCAAGAATGCACACCTTCGACTTCAGGACATAAACTCACATCCTAATTCCTCTACAGCCTCTAAAAAGCCTCTGAAGATCTCATTTCTTCTAAATTTTCACCAAAAAAAGACAAACAAGTGTGTGTGTGTGTCCTGACTTTGCTCAAAGTGTGTAAACGCCAACTAGTGTACAAATGAGGAACAGCACCCAAAGTTTACACATTTTGTACAAAGATTCCTCTTTCATGTTTTATCAATTTCTAGTTATAGTTTTTTTCTTTCCTATAAACCGACCCCATGCCCTGACTCCTGCATGTGTGTGTTTATGGGTCTCACTAAACCCTGGAAAGCAACAGTCCATAGTGCTCAGATTCTCCAGCTAGACCTCATATTCTGCTTGAAAAGTCAAGTCCTTGTAATTATAGTACAGTATTTAATGGCAATATTTTTATATTTTATATTATTATTACAAAGCAATATGCAATACTATAGTTATATATATTTTTCAGTCTGATTTTGTCTGCTAAATCTTCCTACAGTTTAAGGCTACAACACCGAACCAATTCCGGAAAATTCGGACTGATCAGGAATGTTGTGCTTTTGTGCAGGTTTTTTGATGTACAGTTTCCGCATAGCAACCAATTTTCTTCCAGATATTTTCCCATAGGAAAGAATGGCAGAAATTTGTAAGCAAAAGTTTGTGCATCTCTCATATTTTTTGGATACAAATACACTAGCAACACCTAGCAACCACCTGGGATACCATAGCAATCACCTAGCAACACCATAGCAACCACGTTGAATGCCATAGCAACACCTAGCAACCACCTGGGAGTTGTTTAGGCTGTGCATTCACTCTGCATTTTCTTCAGGAAATGTACTTTCCTAGTTTTTAAATTTTATTACTGTTATTTTACATTACCACTTTACACTATGTTACATAACCACAAGGTGACGTATCAATCCCAATATTGAGATAAAAAGTGTTACTACCATGCCATGCCATGTGTGGTGGATGTCAGTTGCTGTGATTGGTTACTCTTCCCTTTTTTCAGTTAAATATAGTACCAGTAAAAACCTAATGACCTAATAAACCTAGCTTAGTGTGCTAATTTGGCAGTTTACTCACACAGCAGTTGTTGAATGTCCTCATGCAGGAATGCTTGAAAACAAAGAGCTGTTCTTACATGGGAAGATTTTTAGCTGAGCAGGATGGCACAAGATGCTGCTTGTTTTCATTTAGAGTTAGAGTCATGTCTGGAGTTAGCATTGCTAAAATTAGAACTTAATTGCTGCAGTACAAAGCATTACCTAAAACCATTCATCGTTGTTATGATTATTATTATTATTATTTTTTATGAATGCAATTTCACAAAATTGATCAGTCAAAAAGCTAGCATGACCAGGACTTTACACTGCTGTAATGCAGTATTACCTCTGCTGACAGGGGCTTCAGCACCTTTCCAGTTTTGGGATGGGAAAATAACATAAAAAACCCCACATACACTACTAATTACAAAATGAGGAATTGTTGCGCTCGTTGTCAAAATGTCTACTCCCTGTGAGTAAAGCTGTGTTCGGGCAGTTTCGCAAACTGCGCAATACCATTTCCCCCACTTGTAAACTGCACACATACAGCCAAAAAACTTGTATTTACCAGGGGAAAACTCAGGATTTCAGATGATGTGTAAATAAAAGAAAGTGTCAAAAAAGTATTGTTCAGGCATCCATATCGTAACCATGGCATTGGTATTAGTATCGAAAAAGTTTCAATGATACCCAGCCCTGTTTGTACCTTTGCCCCACTACAGAATGGACAGATGGTGTAAAGAAGTCCTTATTTCGTTCATAGGAGTGTGTGTTCGATTTTAACCATTGTAACTTTAGAAATAGTTATGTATTACTGGTGCTCTAGCTAGGGATGGACAATATACCAAAAATATAATAGCTTGATAATTGAAGGCCTTCTCACGATTTCATTTTTCTGTGGTTTGATAAGTTGTAACAGACAATAATGCACCAGCAGTGACAAATTAAAAAAAAACAAGAGAAGATTTTTTTAAAATTTTTTGATAGCGAATGGTGAAAAAAGAGCTATAAAGACTAGTTTTGTAGCTGCTAGCTAGTTGCTCCACGCTTCCCGGATGTAGAAGGTTGGAGGATGTAGGGATGACGTAGGAGGATAGTGTATGTAGGGATGACGTAGAAGTATAGTGGATGTAGGGATGACGTAGAAGAATAGAGGATCTAGGGATGATAAAAGGATAGAGGATGTAGGGATGACGTAGAAGGACGGAGGATGTAGGAATGGCGTAGGAGGATAGAAGATGTAGGGATAAAGTAGAAGGACAGAGGATGTAGGGATGATGTAGAAGGTTGGAGGATGTAGGGATGATGTAGAAGGTTGGAGGATGTAGGGATGAAATAAAAGGATAGAGGATGTAGGGATGAAATAAAAGGATGGAGGATGTAGGGATGACGTAGAAGGTTGGAGGATGTAGGGATGATGTAGAAAGTTGGAGGAGGTAGGGATGACGTAGAAGGTTGGAGGATGTAGGGATGAAATAAAAGGATAGAGGATGTAGGGATGAAATAAAAGGATAGAGGATGTAGGGATGATGTGAAAACTTCAGTTCTCATTTTTAACTTTTAATGTTTTGCTTCTAATCTTCCACTAGCTTTTGTTTTTGTGTTTATATGTTTAAAAAAACTGGTAAGTATAAAAATTGAATTTAAAAATTAGTTCATAAAATAAGTTTATTTATATTTTATAGTACTGCTGAAATATAAACAGGCCGTGCCCAAGATCGCTGAGATGGTGATGAAGTACACCTTTGCCACATCTATATTTCCTTATCTTCATCCATGAAATTAAATTCTTAAAATGTTGTTTAATTTTTAATTATATGACAATGACTGTTAATGTTCTGTAAAATCCACTGCCATTTTAATGTTCCAGTTTCATTCATTTCGGTGCTTCTTTATTGCTACATGTAACATGAGATTTTCCTTTCTCTATAGTTAAACACACAGAAAGTGGAATTTCTTATTAGAAGTGCACCAAATATTAGAGTGAATTTCTCAAAATATTTAATTTCTTTCACTACTTTCAGTAACTGGGGTTGAAAAAACTCTAATCTGGTATTGCAGAAGTAAAGAAACTCCACACATTATATAAAACATTTTAGCTAAATTCACTTAATATAGTGAAAGTAATAACTATTATTATGATTATTAGGTTTGTAGCTATTTGTTCAGTTCATGATCTGATTTACAATGTGCAGTTGCGTGATTAATAGAATGCCTGTCCTTCACAATGCCTTAGCAAGAACATGGTGAAAACCACACACACTTTTCTTACAGTTAAAATCAAGGACAAAAGGCACAGTACCACAAACTTGCAATATTTTAAATAAGAATTAGAAGTGTAACAGTGCATCAGTGCAAAAATGTGTGTGTGTGTGTGTGTGTCAAACTTGACAGTAAGAGGTGCTGAAAAGTGTGTATACCCCCCTACATGAAAGCATGTTCAGCACACTGACCTCTAGTGGATGTAGTTGGTGCAGCAGCCCATACTGTTCAGATGATGAAAACTTAAGTAAATTCATACTCTATGAAGCCAAAAGGTAAAGGTTCGCATTTACTATGTATCATTCACAAACATCTTAAAACCCTTTGCCACTGACAAGTGCCTCCACTAGTACCAGTGCTTGAAGCTTTTGGTGATATTTCCACCACAAATGAGTCATTTCTCGGTCAGCCTTTTCAATTCGGCTCCAGAACCAAAATGCTACTTGTCTGGAACCAAGATCCTGAGATTTCAGGGTCTGTAATGAGAACCCTGGACAATTCCCCTCTCTTCCAGCAGAGTCCAACATCAGCAGAGTTTTGGAGAGACCGGTTTACTTCCTGGGGTCTCATTTATAAATCATATGTATGCATAAAAATGGGTCGGAAATGTGCATACACAACCTCTCACGCAGAAACCAGGATTGATAAAGAAACACATGGCAGGAAACTGGGCATATATTTACAGAAGCTTTGACCCATGTGTAGAGCCATCTGCAACATTTTAGAAACAGTGGGAATTAGCGGCACCCTGAGGATGTGTACAGAATTACAGCTAAATGCACAATCACTGCCATCACAATACCCTTCACAGCAAATTATGCAGCTCCATAATAACTGCATACAAGCTACTTGGACATGAGGAGCATTAAAGCATAACAGCATATGAATTTTATAAGTTAATTTATTTATTTGTGTAGACTGGTTAATTAGCCTGTTTCTGCCTATTGATATTTATTGCTCCAATTAACTGTTTGCAGCCTACAGTTTGCTTAATCCCCTTACCGAACAAAAGAGTAAATTGTCATGGGTTGGTTAATTAATTGTGGGTAATTTCAGGCTGAAAACAGCTGTGAAGTTAGTTCACACATTTACAGCTCTATTAAGAAGCAACATAATAATATAAATTGGCTATAGAATGGTCTGTTGTCTATGGCACAATGATATTTTTGGTGTTATTAGAAGTCCACGCCAACCAAACAATAAGGTGATAACGTTTTTTTTTGAAGACCACAAAGATTTCCTTGACGTGATGACTGGCTAATGAGCTGAAACCCGCCTCCTCTCCATTCACCGCTGAGCCTAAACCTGCCTCCTCTCCATTCACGCCCCACTGCTGTATATTACTTTTGCAAATTCTTTGAATGAATATTCATTGCATAACATGATATAAACAAATACAAACAAATCTCTCAAAACAATTTCTCAACTCCAAATTTATAGTGTACATGCATATTTTACATGGTGGATCTTACTATAATAATAATAATAATAATAATAATAATAATAATAATAATGCTAATATGAAAAAGTGGATCTCTTGTCATAGAAGTGTGCGCAGCCCTGTCCTAGCCATTCTTAAGCACCATCATGTCAGCCATATTGGGTTGCTCAATTAAACTGATAGGTCAGTGCATCAGATTTCCCTACATGGCGAGTGAACAGGCCAAGCGCAATTTGCATCCGGTTTCCCAAATGTAATCAGAGCAAATGACTGCACTCCTGTTGCTATAACGGCGCCTAGTCAGAAGGAGAGACACAACAATGATGTGCATTTTCTCATGTGTTCAGACCGCAGCTTTGCCCTACTTAAAGCACAAGAGCATTGTCTGTATGCTGCAGGACCAAGACTGCTAAACCAACCAGCAAAGGTCTGCCGGATTGAGAGAACATGGCACAGCAGAATGGGCTTCCTAGTCCTCATCCCCCCTAACCAACAACCACTTCACATCTTTACCCATCAGATGAACATAATCTTCACACAGTGAGACTGCGTGAGGATATCATGCAGTGTAAAGGTATATTTTTAACAAGCTCTTTTTCACTGGTATTTCTGGCATGATCCCTTCTATTTATTTTAGTTCACTTGTCAAGTTTGCAATAGTGGTAATTGTGTCCACAGCTTCCAATTAGCAATCCCCCAAAATTCTTTTTTTTTTTTTTTTTGGCCATTGTCAGCACTAACTCACACAAAAATGAATGGGACACCCCATAATTAAATATGAATGAAGTCATTTGCATTGTCCATTTGTGGATATTTGTGGGCGGTACCTGGGCAGGAGAAGAGACTCATTTGCCTGTGCACATTTTCAAGAAGATTGTGATTTATAAAGTGGACAGAGTGTGCTGAAGTGTGTAAAGTTTTATAACTGTGATTTTATTGTGCGCATGTCATATCCTGGTTTTTGTGCATCAAAGCAAAGTTTTATAAATGAGGCCCCTGGTTTGTAGAGTATTTAAATAATTCATCCATGCATGTTCATTGCAACGGCATTGTTTGTTTTTCCATTACTACTATTAAAATAAATAAGCATTGAGTGGCTTTTTAAATATGTTATATGTTGAATTAATGTAGTGAAATTACATATTGCAAATATGAATCAATGGTGTGAGAAAGAGACAACCATTTTACGTAAAATATTTGGCTCAAAACACCACTGGTCAAATATTTTGACTATTTTTTCTAAAATAATTTGTAATTCCATATAGGATTGTCTGGTTATCAGATTCTACCAGTAAACATGTTCTGTCAGCTAAACTAGAATGCTAGCTAACAAGCTAAATTAGCTTGTCAATTTAAGTAGTATAGGTTCAGTCTTGTTGAACTGAATAGACAAGAATTAACTGGCTTATCTAATTACCAACTAAATTATGTTGTAGTGTCTTTCCCCACAGTGACACAGAAGAGAGTTTTTCACATAAGCAGTTTATTGAACCAGGCTTCTGTTGGCCGCAGCCATGTCAGCTTAGAACATAGACACGTCCAAAACAAACTGCGCATTTCACACCCTTTTCTCCCCCACCACCCAGATCTCCCCCATATCCTCCTACCCCCTAGTATTAAAAATACATCACTTACCAGCATTCAAGCATGAGGAATGTCTTGGTGTTGTCTCTGAAGGTTTTTGAAAATTCTGAGCTGATTTGGTGGCTGTTCTTAGCTATCCAGCTATTTGAGCTAGCTGGGTATATTTAGCTAGCAAACTTTTTCATAATTGGGAAAAAAAATATATTTTATTTTCATTGTCTTTTCCATAATACTTTTAAGTAAAACTGGCTATCCCTTTAAAGGTACAATAATTGATTTTTTTTTTAAGGAAAAAAACACTGGCTTCTGGTCCAGAATGCTTGTTTGGGTTTGGCTGTTCCTCCTGTCAGTCATTTTATAGGCACTCTACTCTATGGTTTATTTACCACAGCTCTTGGACCTATACCTGGTCCAGTACACACAAGTGTTTTCTCAGTCACACTCTCACATGATCAAACTCTAGTCAAGTTTAGAGAATTACGAGTGATGTTACAGAAGTGAACTGAATTAATAAGATTTTAGCAGCCGTGATATTTAGTGAAATTACGAAATGTGACGTGATTATTTAAATTTTTATATTTTCTCTCTAAAAACTGTCAGTTAGCAAATCTTGAACTTAATATGTAGTAAGATTAGATAGATAAATAGATAGATAGATAGATAGATCGATAGATCGATCCCTGAGGGAAATTGTAATGTACTCACATTGTTAAATATCTGTGTGTGGATTTATTGGTTTGTGTTTTACAACTAAGAATATGATTTATATTTCTTGTTAAACTTTCTTTTTTGAATGTTCACAGACCCCAAGAGAATAAATCACAACTCAACAACAGCCAATGGGAGTCATCTGGAGTCTATATTTAAGGGGTGTGGGTGTGTGTGTGTGTGGACATTCATGTGTGTACTTTTTCTGAGTATGTTTGAATATGAATGTATACACAAGGATCTTTTTCCTATCTATCTTTTACTAATCTGTCTTCTGCCAGAGATCTGAGTAATAATTATACTCATCTCACACTCACTGCAATGTGAGAGAACAAAATACTAAGCAACAATACTGAGAAAAAAAAGATTCCTTACACCTTTTTCTTATCTGTGAAAAGCATGTCACCTGGAAGCCACTTGTTGAAAAGTCCTGAGATACACTTTAAAATCCCAAAGGTGCAAATTTCTAGAGGGCTGGGGGTTTGAGTCCCACCTCCACCCTGTATGCGTGGAGTTTGCATATTCTCCCTGTGCTTCGGGGGTTTCCTCCGAGTACTCCAGTTTCCTCTCACAGTCCAAAGACATGCGTTGTAGGCTGATTGGCACTTCCAAATTGTCCATAGTGTGCAGTTGTGCCCTGCGATGGGTTGCCACCCTGTCCGGGCTGTCCCTGCCTTGTGCCCCAAGTCCTCTGGCTCCCTGCAACCCCGTGTAGAATAAGCAGTACAGAAAATGGATGGATGGATAATGAATGAGACCTGAGCGTAGTTTTAACATGTGTAATCCTTTGGCTGTCCAAATGAGACCATTCATGGTCATCTTTAGGGTATCTGCATGGTACCTTCCACAGCAACCTCACAGCAAACTTTAGGCTATCTATGCAGGGCCATCCTCAGCAGAAGTGAGTGTTTCCCAGGTGAAGAAGGCTCCAAGCAGCAGTAGAGCATCAGTAGAGCATCTCATCACATCATGTGCCACATCCAATTGTTCTGCTGGATTTGAAGCATTATTTTAGAGAGAATTTTGTGAGAAGAAGGGAGTGGAGAGATCCTCGAGACTCCTACTCAAATCTTCGCACACTTCATGATTTTTCTTACCAACCTGCACAAAGTGATTTCTTCTTCTTTTCTGGGTCTGTGTATTAGCACCCTCTTACCTCTATACTTATGAAGGGATGATTGATAATTTGGTTATACAACACAATAAACTCCAATGTTTTGGTTAATTTTATTTGCAATGTATTCTAGATACACTATATCTACTAGGGCACATGTACATAGCATACACATGCATTGTGGGATAGATATCTCAAACAAGGTCTTGATTTAAGAAAACAATGCTCAGGTCCTTGGCTGCATCATCCCATCAAGCTCCAATTCCTATGATTCTCTCAAAGCGACTATGCCATATGACACTCAAGCAAACAATCACCAGACTTCTAGGCAGGTATGCATAAAATTGAAATATTGGGGTCTTAAGCTAAAAAAAACATCTATATATAAGAATAAGAGAAACATACAGAAATTCCTTAAGTGTTCATGATCAGGGGTAGTGTACATGAAGCTTCTGAGAATGAATCAGAATTAAAATAGTCAAAGAAAACTGCTCAAGATCAAAAAGAAATGTTGGTTAAAGTTTGGGAGTAAACATGTCATGAAAGCTGTCCAAGCAACTCAATACAGAATAAAAATTAAACTTCTGAGTAAAACTTAAGCATCTCATCAATTGACCCGCTGTAATCGCCTTGACTCTGAAAAGAATTATACAGAAATTATGCAGTCGAGATACCCACATTTGGGGAAGTCGCAAGGGTCAGCACAGCCCGAGTGCAATGGCTGAGCCTCGCCTTGGGCGAACCACCTTCCTGATCATGGTATCGCCCCTGCCAGGTAAGTATGAACTCCTTTGTCTGTATGAGAAGGGCCCTGCAAGGCTGTGGGCAGCTGGATGAGGGTGCAGAAAGCCTCGGGGCAGGGCCTTGCATAATTTCTGGCCCCTCCCCTTCCAAGTCAGCACAAGATACTAGTGGGGAGCTCATGCGGGCTCCATCTACTGGTCAGGCAGGATATGGACATGACCGTGTGTCTCACACCTAACAGAAGACTGAAGAAACCAGCACGCCTGGAGCCAGGTGGGTTTTCTCCACACGTCACCCTCTGGTGCCCATATGACTCTGTGTGAGGCCTAACCAGAAACACAGAGCCACACAAACACAGCTCTATCTTTCTTTCCACCAGAGTTGCGTGTCAGGGGAGAGCGCGAACGCAGTCCCCCACTATCAGAAATTATGCAGTCGAGATTCCCACATTTGGGGAATTCGCAAGGGTCAGTACAGCCCGAGTGCAATGGCTGAGCCTCGCCTTGGGCGAACCACCTTCCTGATCATGGTATCGCCCCTGCCAGGTAAGTATGAACTCCTTTCTCTGTATGAGAAGGGCCCTGCAAGGCTGTGGGCAGCTGGATGAGGGTGCAGAAAGCCTCGGGGCTGGGCCTTGCATAATTTCTGGCCCCTCCCCTTCCAAGTCAGCACAAGATACTAGAGGGGAGATCATGCGTGCTCCATCTACTGGTCAGGCAGGATATGGACATGACCGTGTGTCTCACACCTAACAGAAGACTGAAGAAACCAGCACGCCTGGAGCCAGGTGGGTTTTCTCCACACATGGCCCTCTGGTGCCCATTTGTCTCTGTGTGAGGCCTAACCACAAAAACACAGAGCCACACAAACACAGCTCTATCTGTCTTTTCACCAAAGTTGCGTGTGGGGGGAGAGCGCGAACGCAGTCCCCCACTATCACAAATTATGCAGTCGAGATTCCCACATTTGGGGAATTCGCGAGGTTCAGCACAGCCCGAGTGCAATGGCTGAGCCTCGCCTTGAGCGAACCACCTTCCTGATCATGGTATCGCCCCTGCCAGGTAAGTATGAACTCCTTTGCCTGTATGAGAAGGGCCCTGCAAGGCTGTGGGCAGCTGGATGAGGGTGCAGAAAGCCTCGGGGCTGGGCCTTGCATAATTTCTGGCCCCTCCCCTTCCAAGTCAGCACAAGATACTAGTGGGGAGCTCATGCGGGCTCCATCTACTGGTCAGGCAGGATATGGACATGACCGTGTGTCTCACACCTAACAGAAGACTGAAGAAACCAGCACGCCTGGAGCCAGGTGGGTTTTCTCCACACGTCGCCCTCTGGTGCCCTTATGTCTCTGTGTGAGGCCTAACCACAAACACAGAGCACTGCTCTATCTTCCTTTCCCCCAGCGTTGCGTGTCAGGGGAGAGCGCGAACGCAGTCCCCCACTATCAGAAATTATGCAGTCGAGATTCCCACATTTGGGGAATTTGCAAGGGTCAGCACAGCCCGAGTGCAACGGCTGAGCCTCGCCTTGGGCGAACCACCTTCCTAACCATAGTATTGCCCCTGTAACGTAAGTATGAACTCTTTTGCCTGTATGAGAAGGGCCCTGCAAGGCTGTGGGCAGCTGGATGAGGGTGCAGAAAGCCTCGGGGCTGGGCCTTGCATAATTTCTGGCCCCTCCCCTTCCAAGTCAGCACAAGATACTAGACGGGAGCTCATTCGGGCTCCATCTACTGGTCAGGCAGGATATGGACATGACCGTGTGTCTCACACCTAACAGAAGACTGAAGAAACCAGCACGCCTGGAGCCAGGCGGGTTTTCTCCACACGTCGCCCTCTGGTGTCCTTATGTCTCTGTGTGAGGCCTAACCACAAACACAGAGCACTGCTCTATCTTCCTTTCCACCAGAATTGCGTGTCAGGGGAGAGCGCGAACGCAGTCCCCCACTATCAGAAATTATGCAGTCGAGATTCCCACATTTGGGGAATTCGCAAGGGTCAGCACAGCCCGAGTGCAATGGCTGAGCCTCGCCTTGGGCGAACCACCTTTCCGATCATGGTATCGCCCCTGCCAGGTAAGTATGAACTCCTTTGTCTGTATGAGAAGGGCCCTGCAAGGCTGTGGGCAGCTGGATGAGGGTGCAGAAAGCCTCGGGGCTGGGCCTTGCATAATTTCTGGCCCCTCCCCTTCCAAGTCAGCACAAGATACTAGAGGGGAGATCATGCGTGCTCCATCTACTGGTCAGGCAAGATATGGACATGACCGTGTGTCTCACACCTAACAGAAGACTGAAGAAACCAGCACGCCTGGAGCCAGGTGGGTTTTCTCCACACATGGCCCTCTGGTGCCCATTTGTCTCTGTGTGAGGCCTAACCACAAACACAGAGCACTGCTCTATCTTCCTTTCCACCAGAGTTGCGTGTCAGGGGAGAGCGCGAACGCAGTCCCCCACTATCAGAAATGATGCAGTCGAGATTCCCACATTTGGGGAATTCGCAAGGGTCAGCACAGCCCGAGTGCAATGGCTGAGCCTCGCCTTGGGCGAACCACCTTCCTGATCATGGTATCGCCCCTGCCAGGTAAGTATGAACTCTTTTGCCTGTATGAGAAGGGCCCTGCAAGGCTGTGGGCAGCTGGATGAGGGTGCAGAAAGCCTCGGGGCTGGGCCTTGCATAATTTCTGGCCCCTCCCCTTCCAAGTCAGCACAAGATACTAGTGGGGAGCTCATGCGGGCTCCATCTACTGGTCAGGCAGGATATGGACATGACCGTGTGTCTCACACCTAACAGAAGACTGAAGAAACCAGCACGCCTGGAGCCAGGCGGGTTTTCTCCACACGTCGCCCTCTGGTGTCCTTATGTCTCTATGTGAGGCCTAACCACAAACACAGAGCACTGCTCTATCTTCCTTTCCACCAGAATTGCGTGTCAGGGGAGAGCGCGAACACAGTCCCCCACTATCAGAAATTATGCAGTCGAGATTCCCACATTTGGGGAATTCGCAAGGGTCAGCACAGCCCAAGTGCAATGGCTGAGCCTCGCCTTGGGCGAACCACCTTTCCGATCATGGTATCGCCCCTGCCAGGTAAGTATGAACTCCTTTGTCTGTATGAGAAGGGCCCTGCAAGGCTGTGGGCAGCTGGATGAGGGTGCAGAAAGCCTCGGGGCTGGGCCTTGCATAATTTCTGGCCCCTCCCCTTCCAAGTCAGCACAAGATACTAGAGGGGAGATCATGCGTGCTCCATCTACTGGTCAGGCAAGATATGGACATGACCGTGTGTCTCACACCTAACAGAAGACTGAAGAAACCAGCACGCCTGGAGCCAGGTGGGTTTTCTCCACACATGGCCCTCTGGTGCCCATTTGTCTCAGTGTGAGGCCTAACCACAAAAACACAGAGCCACACAAACACAGCTCTATCTGTCTTTTCACCAAAGTTGCGTGTCGGGGGAGAGCGCGAACGCAGTCCCCCACTATCACAAATTATGCAGTCGAGATTCCCACATTTGGGGAATTTGCAAGGGTCAGCACAGCCCGAGCGCAATGGCTGAGCCTCGCTTTAGGCGAACCACCTTCCTGATCATGGTATCGCCCCTGCCAGGTAAGTATGAACTCTTTTGTCTGTATGAGAAGGGCCCTGCAAGGCTGTGGGCAGCTGGATGAGGGTGCAGAAAGCCTCGGGGCTGGGCCTTGCATAATTTCTGGCCCCTCCCCTTCCAAGTCAGCACAAGATACTAGTGGGGAGCTCATGCGTGCTCCATCTACTGGTCAGGCAAGATATGGACATGACCGTGTGTCTCACACCTAACAGAAGACTGAAGAAACCAGCACGCCTGGAGCCAGGTGGGTTTTCTCCACACATGGCCCTCTGGTGCCCATTTGTCTCTGTGTGAGGCCTAACCACAAAAACACAGAGCCACACAAACACAGCTCTATCTGTCTTTTCACCAAAGATGCGTGTGGGGGGAGAGCGCGAACGCAGTCCCCCACTATCACAAATTATGCAGTCGAGATTCCCACATTTGGGGAATTCGCGAGGTTCAGCACAGCCCGAGTGCAATGGCTGAGCCTCGCCTTGGGCGAACCACCTTCCTGATCATGGCATCGCCCCTGCCAGGTAAGTAAGAACTCCTTTGTCTGTATGAGAAGGGCCCTGCAAGGCTGTGGGCAGCTGGATGAGGGTGCAGAAAGCCTCGGGGCAGGGCCTTGCATAATTTCTGGCCCCTCCCCTTCCAAGTAAGCACAAGATACTAGAGGGGAGCTCATTCAGGCTCCATCTACTGGTCAGGCAAGATATGGACATGACCGTGTGTCTGACACCTAACAGAAGACTGAAGAAACCAGCACGCCTGGAGCCAGGTGGGTTTTCTCCACACGTCGCCCTCTGGTGCCCTTATGACTCTGTGTGAGGCCTAACCAGAAACACAGAGCACTGCTCTATCTTCCTTTCCACCAGAGTTGCGTGTCAGGGGAGAGCGCGAACGCAGTCCCCCACTATCAGAAATTATGCAGTCGAGATTCCCACATTTGGGGAATTCGCAAGGGTCAGCACAGCCCGAGTGCAATGGCTGAGCCTCGCCTTGGGCGAACCACCTTCCTGATCATGGTATCGCCACTGCCAGGTAAGTATGAACCCCTTTGTCTGTATGAGAAGGGCCCTGCAAGGCTGTGGGCAGCTGGATGAGGGTGCAGAAAGCCTCGGGGCAGGGCCTTGCATAATTTCTGGCCCCTCCCCTTCCAAGTAAGCACAAGATACTAGAGGGGAGCTCATGCAGGCTCCATCTACTGGTCAGGCAAGATATGGACATGACCGTGTGTCTGACACCTAACAGTAGACTGAAGAAACCAGCACGCCTGGAGCCAGGTGGGTTTTCTCCACACATGGCCCTCTGGTGCCCATTTGTCTCTGTGTGAGGCCTAACCACAAAAACACAGAGCCACACAAACACAGCTCTATCTGTCTTTTCACCAAAGTTGCATGTCGGGGGAGAGCGCGAACGCAGTCCCCCACTATCAGAAATGATGCAGTCGAGATTCCCACATTTGGGGAATTCGCAAGGGTCAGCACAGCCCGAGTGCAATGGCTGAGCCTCGCCTTGGGCGAACCACCTTCCTGATCATGGTATCGCCCCTGCCAGGTAAGTATGAACTCCTTTGTCTGTATGAGAAGGGCCCTGCAAGGCTGTGGGCAGCTGGATGAGGGTGCAGAAAGCCTCGGGGCAGGGCCTTGCATAATTTCTGGCCCCTCCCCTTCCAAGTAAGCACAAGATACTAGAGGGGAGATCATGCAGGCTCCATCTACTGGTCAGGCAAGATATGGACATGACCGTGTGTCTGACACCTAACAGTAGACTGAAGAAACCAGCACGCCTGGAGCCAGGTGGGTTTTCTCCACACATGGCCCTCTGGTGCCCATTTGTCTCTGTGTGAGACCTAACCACAAAAACACAGAGCCACACAAACACAGCTCTATCTGTCTTTTCACCAAAGTTGCGTGTCGGGGGAGAGCGCAAACGCAGTCCCCCACTATCACAAATTATGCAGTCGAGATTCCCACATTTGGGGAATTCGCAAGGGTCAGCACAGCCCGAGTGCAATGGCTGAGCCTCGCCTTGGGCGAACCACCTTCCTGATCATGGTATCGCCCCTGCCAGGTAAGTATGAACTCCTTTGTCTGTATGAGAAGGGCCCTGCAAGGCTGTGGGCAGCTGGATGAGGGTGCAGAAAGCCTCGGGGCAGGGCCTTGCATAATTTCTGGCCCCTCCCCTTCCAAGTAAGCACAAGATACTAGAGGGGAGCTCATGCAGGCTCCATCTACTGGTCAGGCAGGATATGGACATGACCGTGTGTCTCACACCTAACAGTAGACTGAAGAAACCAGCACGCCTGGAGCCTGGTGGGTTTCCTCCACACATCGCCCTCTGGTGCCCATATGTCTCTGTGTCAGGCCTAACCACAAAAACACAGAGCCACTCACACAGCTCTATCTATCTTTTCACCAAAGTTGCGTGTCAGGGGACAAAAGACAACATACAGGGAACTGCACTCACGCTGGAGCCAAGCTGTCACGTGTACACAACTTGCCCATTTATAAACTTTGCAACCGACCAACTCAGGGGCGCAAAAAATACAGACAGAAGACTTTTTGCCCTCTGAAAATAATGTCTACCTCCAAATGATTGGAAAACAATGTGTACACCAGTTATGACCATTTCACCTCAGTTGTAGACACATAGGAGTAAACTTGCAATTGTTACTGTGGACTTCTACTAGGACTACAGTGCTTGAACTACTATTGTCGACTTTACTACTACTGTAGGAACGTTATTGTGTCATGATCTTCCTTTTAGAAGGATTACACTAATTTTATTTAATGCTGTATTTGTTTTTCTTCATTATCTTTTTTTACTGTATTTAAAGTGTTCATTTATTTAATCAAAGTCAGATTTACATGTGTGCATTGAATACTCTATATTCTTATTCGATTCCTTTCCTATTGTTGTGAAGTGATTATCATCACAGTGCCAGATTTGCGGGTTTCTATTGAATACTGTATAAAAGTTTGTATTCTTGTTCAGTGTAGGAGCCATGCTTATCTTATTTAATTTTTCTATATGTTCATTTAAATATTAGTTTGCTACTATATTGTTTGTTTCTCTGAGTGTGTGCCCTCTATAGGTGTGAAGGGAAAAACGTTTAAAAGGCTATGCCACCCCTGACAGGCGGGGGGCGCTGGTGCAAGAGCATACAGTCTTTTGACCGTGCGCATGGAGCTAGGATGGCATGGTGCAACAAGCTGCAATTAGCCTTTAAGTTGTTTGTTTGTTTTATGTTGCAATTCAAGTTAATTTTGGTTTAATAAACTTCAGTTATTGTTTGGAACCTCAACGAGTCTTTCTGGATCTATTCATGCTACTTTGCACGCGTCGAATTATTGCATCAACACCTCCCACAGTGGCTAAGAAACAAGGGACAAAATTGGAAATTTGGAACAAGCTTTTTACCACTACATTCAGTATTTTCAATAAAGTGAGTGTTTAATTATATAATCACAAAGAAAGTGTCAGATTATTTAAATGTAACTATATATCTTGGAAAATCTAGAAATCTAATTCTTGTTAATCGTAGAAATAATAAAAAAGAACATGAAATATATTACCTTAAACATTGAACAACATAAATGAATGAATAACAATGAATAACACCTCACTTACACATAGACTTTTACATGTGTTTTCATAGATGCAGATCACATTATGATTTAAGTGCCTGCCATGTAGTACAATTTAAGGCAAAGTTTTTACAATAGTCAACTACTATTCATCATTCCTCATAATTTAAACATAACTGTGTACTGGTCGGCAGTGCACTGGGACTTACTGTGCCCATTGTCTGTCCCAGTAGTCATTGTACTGTCTTTTGCTGTCTGCACATGTTTGCTTTTGTGCACTTTATGTATAAATTATGTAGTCCCTTGTAGTTGTGTGCTGTTCTCTGTTTCTTATGTAGTACCTTGGTCCTGGAGAAACGTTGTTTCGTTTCACTATGTACTTGTATATGGTGGAAATGACAATAAACTCCACTTGAACTTGAACTTGGTCCTTTAGACCATTTCACTGGTCAAGAGGAATCAGTGTAGTTTCCTTCTGTAGCCTGAAGATGGTGCTCTGTTCATGGAACTGGCCATTCTCCTTGATTTTAAATTATGTACTGTATCTGTCATCATAATGAAGCAAAGTAACCATGGCATAAAAGGCTTGGAATTATTCTACTTTGAGAAACCAGCTGGCTTTGGTAGAGAAAATTATTTCCTACTGTCATTGTTTCCTATTTTGTTCTCTTTCCTAGTGCCAGTGTGTGTGTGTATATGTATGTGTGTGTGTGTGTGAGAGAGAGAGAGAGAGACCCAGTGTACCATAGTACTCTTCTTATTCCCTAGTTTCCTATGTTTCCTATTTTTTACTGTCACATAGTTTCTAGTGTCCCCCAGTTTCCACTGATCTGCTGCTTACTTGTAATGCAGAGTCTCCTAGTTTTCTACGAAAATATGCCAACAGTGTTGGGTAAGTTACTTCAAAAGAGTAATTAATTACTAACTACTAATTACATCATCAATGTAGTATTTAAATTACTGACTAATTACTCTGTCTGAAAAGTAATTTCATTACTCATTACTGTTTACTTCGTAAAATCCATATCAACCTTGACCACTCCATTTCACTGGCCATTACATCATATGTGTGTCTCCTTCTAACTCTTTTGTGAGCGAGAGCTGCATGTCCACATACAAAAGTACAAGGATTAATCCACTGAGCTGTCATTCCGAGAAAACTTATTAATCAGTAATATTCTTGTATACATGTGGTCAAATAATGAAGTAATGGGAATATTTCCATTTAGCAAAACAGCCACTCATTTCTGCTGACATTCGTGAACTTGAGCGACTTCTCAGCCACCTGGTGTGAACTTGCATGCACGGGCGCTAACCTACAGCTAACGAATTCAACGTCTATACAGTATGTAATGCAAGTACATCATAAGTAAATGTAAATAAATTACTTAACAATGAAGAGTAATCCCTTACTTTGTTCAGGGGAACAGTAATTTAATTAAAGTAACGCGTCACACCCAACACTGTATGCAACATCGTTTTATAAAGCTGTTAATGCATGAGCTCAAAATACAGGGGCATTGTATTGTTGTATTTACAACACACAAATAAGTCGTGCAGAGCCAACTTTGTGTGTTTCCTCTGTATATATTCCCTTTCTTCTTGCAAACATTCTGATGGTGTACACGACCAAAATTTTGATTTTGTTATCATCTGACCCCAACACACATTGCCAGTTGTAGCTCTAATAGATGAGAGGAGGAGCTTAGATACACACTTATCTCATGATGCTGGTCCTGAGAGTTATACAGTAATCAACAATAATGGTCAGCTGTGTGTGTGTTTGTGTGTGCGCATGTTGGAGCAGTGTGTCTTGATAAACTGGAGTCCTTTATGTCCCTCACAATAAAAGTCCCATTGTGGTGTGTCCTGATTTAGTGCTTATTTTAGCAACATGAGGTGGAAATCACCACTGTACAGTTTTTCAGCAGTATCAGCTCTGTGCATATGAGAGAGAGAGAGAGAGAGAGAGAGAGAGAGAGTTTGGAAGCCACCAAACTCTTATAGATGTGATGAATAACTACAGAACTGACAAGGGAAAGCTGGAGAAGAAAACCCATTCATCACCTTAAAATGTGCTACTTAAGTGCGAGTGAGTGAGAAAGAGAGAGAGAGAGAGAGAGATAGTAATGGAAAAGAAAGGGAAAAAGTCAAAAGTTACGTAGATGCAGAGGTGATAGAGATAACATTAAATTACACTGATGTAATCAATTATTCAAACATTTCCTAATGATAAATACGTATTTAATGTTTGCATTATTATTTAAAAAATTATATTTAATGTTTGCAGTCACAGAACTAAAGATGCGGATTTACTCCTATTCGTCTAACATGATTAAAATCAGCATCAAATAAACATCTACCTCAGCAGCTTGATTACTGCACTAACGTTGAAACAAGGACATCGGATTACACTCTTAATCACATTGCTTAATGAGATGACACACTCTCAGACTGAGATACATTACACACAGACACACACACACACAAACACACACACACTTGTGTAACTTGACTACACCAGAATAAACTACACATATGCAGGATTGAGACTAAACCAGAATAAACTACATACACAGAAATACATTAAATTTCTCATCCTGTACTCAGGGGTGCCAACATTGCTAACAAGAAAATCCTAGCAGGTAGAGAGATTAAATAAAAATTACCGCAAAAACCCCAGCAGTGGATGAGGTGGCTAGGTTTTACCCAAGTAACAGTAAAAAAAAAGTCAAGGTGCAATGGTAACAGTGTAAACGCTGCTTAATAATAATCAGCTCCTCCACTTTTTCTGACCAAAGAGACCACAATCCCACCCACTTTTTTTCTGTTGGCTTACAAGACTGAGGCTACAAGTTGGTGCAATGTGAAAGTAGCCAATACCACAAACAAATGCACATCCTTCACATCCCAAGCCCTTTCCTCTTCAGTGAATTTCCTTTTCTGATAGGTGGATTTTCTGTTCAGTATTACCAGTGCTTTAGCTGAAAAAGAAGAAAGTGTTGCTTCCGGATGTTTCCCATATGGTTGTAACAATGGGTCAAAAATCATAAATACTACAGCTAAACCATAAATTTTGGCACCACTCTGTATCAATGTAGAAGCATACTCTTTATTTATCAATCTGGTTTAGCCACTATGAATGTTCTTCTTTGTTCTCAGCTAAGCATCTTTTATATCCATTACCGATGTACTACTTAGTACTGTTTGTTTTGTAGTTTTCTTTAAGTCATGTGCTGGTGTTTTCCAGTGGTGATCTGGGGTATATGTAGACTAGATAGTTAGTTTCTAGTCTCTAGCTCCCTCTGCCTGTGGTTTGTTCCCAGCCCTGGATTCAGACTGGATTCAGTTTCTCAGATTTTCCCAGATATAGAAAGTGTGCAATTACATCCACCTGAGTCTGGCCCTCTTGTGGTACATATACACAGAACACCTTCTCTATAAAATGTACCTTCTACACACCTACAGGTATACACTGTATTTGTATATGTTTATGTTTATTCTTTACTTAAAATCTCTGTCTCATTCATTTTCACATTCATTCTTTCTCTCAATCCTCTCTCACTTTTACTTTCTTTTTTTTCTTTTGTGCTCTCATGGTCTCATTTCATTTTCTGTGGGTTTCACTCATTTCATTTCTAGTTCTAGTCTGTCTGTGTCTCTCTTGCTAGGCACTCTATAGGGTTCTTCACAGTGTTGTAGTCCAGACTTTCAGCCAAAACAGACCACGACCTATAACAATGGTGACTAAGGGACCAGATCAAGACCACGTCCCACTGCAAACAGGACCAGGACAAGACTAAAACTTACACAAACTGAGATGAAGACAAGAAGAAGACCTATATTAATTAATTAATATTATATTAGACCTATTATATTAAGACCAAGACTTTTACCAACTGAAACAATACTCATAATAACTGAAACCAAGACAACACAGAGACTTTTACTGATACTAAGAGAGGACCAAGACTCATACCAACCAACAATAGGACAAGACCAAAACTAATAGAGGCCAAGAAAAGTGAAAAAAAAACAAAATCTTCATATCAACTGAAACTAAGACAAACCCAATATTTATATCAAACAAGACTAAGGCAAGATCAAGACCCATACCAAAAAGACCAAGGTTATTCATACCATCCAAGACTAACACAAAACCAAGAGTGAACTGAGACTCATACCAACTGACACCAAGAAAAATCTTATATCAAATAATACCAAGATAGGACTGAAACTTTATAACACACAAGACTAATTGAGACTGATATTAAACAATACCAATGTAAAACAGAGACTTATACCAAGACTAAAAAAGAGCAAAGCCCATACCAATAGTAATACAAGAACAATTACACCAACTGAGACAAAGAAAAGAATGAGACCAAGCCTTATACTAACCAAGAGTGAGAAACAACAAAAACATATCAACTAACACCAAGACAAGACCAAGATCTATATTAATAATTATAAAATAAGACTCATACCAATTGAGACCAAGACAAGAGCAAGACATATACTAATTGAGAGTTATACCAACCAAGACTAAGATAACAAAAAAGGCCCATACCAACTGAGACCAAGACAAGACCAATATTTATACCACCCAAGACTACGGAAAGACCATGACTCATGCCAAGCAAGAAAAAGACCTATACCAACTTAAAGTAAGACAACACCAAGACCTTTACCAATCAATTCTGGGATCAAGACCCTTACCAATCAATAGTAGGACCAAGATCCATAACAATCAATACTATGACCAAGACCTATACCAATCAATACTAAGACCAAGACCCATACCAATCAGTACCAGGACCAAGACCCATACCCATACCAATTAATACTAGGACCAAGACCCAAAACAATCAATACTGGGACCAAAACCTATACCAATCGATACTGGGTCCAAGACCTATACCAATCGATACTGGGACCAAGACCTATTCTAATCAATACTGGGACCAAGACCCATACCAATCAGTACCAGGACCAAGACCTATACCCATACCAATTAATACTAGGACCAAGACCCAAAACAATCAATACTAGGACCAAAGACCCAGTACAATCAATACTAGGACCAAGACCTATACCAATTGAGACCAGGACCCCAGCAGATCACTGTTCTTCAGTTTGTCCATCTGGGAGAACCTTACAAACTAAACCAAGAACTTATGAGTACTTTTTTAAAGATAGACATACTGTATGTAAATCAGAGACAGAAGTGAACAAAATGTGTGTGTGTTCTAAATGTCTCTGTAGGATAAACACTCAGAGGATAAACTATTAAGTGTTGACTCACTTAAATCACACACACTCACCCTTCATCTTATTTTTCATCCTCTTGCCTAACTGTGTCTCTTTTTCTTTGAAGAAGCTTTCACTTCTTCACACTCATATTGTGTGTGTGTGTGTTTATGTAGGTGTTTGTCACTTTCTGTTATGTACTCTTTATGCTATCACGTGTATTTAGCACACTCTGTGTGTGTGTGTGTGTGTGTTACTGGCCCCCTGACGTGACTGTGATATCTAAATGGATTTAAGTGATCACTTAACAGCTCCCCCAGGATGGATCTTGTTATGGGTATTCAGATGATGGTTCGGATGGTTCAGATGGTTCAGTGGTGTGTGTGTGTGTGTGTGTGTGTGTGTGTGTAAGGGGAAATTTCGTGGGGGAGGGAGTCTTTTAACACCTTATTAAAGTGAACTAGATATGTGAGCTTATCACATCTCACTGGGAGACCGAGCAAGGACATTGCGCACATGTGTGTCTGTGTGTGTGGTGTGTGTGTGGGTGTGTGGGTGTGTGAGTGTGTGTGGGTGTGTGTGTGTGTGTTAGGGCTAGGTCAGGGGTCAGACTGAGTGTATGATATTTGGTGGCTGTGAATCATATTTTTCTGATGATTTAAATTTGCTAGCAATAAATTCTTGAAATAACTTTGATAAGGGTGCTTAAACACAGTGTTGAGTGGAATAAATTAATCACAATTGCACTTCTGGTCATGAAAAGTGTAAGGAAGAAGAATAGCTAAAAAAATTGTGCAAAACAAATGCTTTCCCTATAAAATGAAAGGCCTAATTCAACTGCTCTTGCATATGATATTTTAAAGTAAGTATGGGTGATTGACAACATGTAATTTCATACATGAAACATGCACATTAGGAATGGATACTTTGTCATTTATTAATCTATTTGAACATGTAAAATTTTGACTTACTGTTACATCAAATAAATGACAACAATATAATTTGAAAAATGGGAACTAATTGCATGCAAGAACTAAATTTGTGAGTGGGGAACTGAAAAAAAGTCAGACCCCATGCACCATAGGATTGGTCCAAGGAATAATTGGGCTACTTGCATTTGGTGCTATGAGACATTTTAGTTTTTGAAATAGCACGGCCCTCACATTTCCATCAGCATTGTTTATATCCATCAGTACAGTGAGACAGCATCTTGTCCTTCACATTTATTTATTTCTCTATTTATATATTTATATAAGGTAATTATATACATAATACACAATATAGGTATTTTCTCACCTTTGTAGTTGTAGTGTATGTATGATGAAGTTTGAAGACTTTCTTTGGCTTGCTAGAAGAAGTTTTTGTGAGTATTCTTACATACACTCATGGGAAAAAGAAAGTACACTCTCCTTCCATTCTATGTTTTTATTTATCAGGGGCTAAATAACAATTATGTGATCCTTGCTAACTTCTAAAAAACAAACAAACAACCTCAGCTGACTACAAAAAATAACAACACAACAGATATCAATATGTAGTCATTTTTTCCCAAAAAGTAAAACAACATTCAGAAAGGTCAAGGTGAGAAAAAAATAAGTACACCTTATAATTCAGTAACATGTAGAAGCACCTTTACCAACAATAACTTGAAGTAAAAGGATATTGTTTAAGAACTTTTATGATCTGTTCAGATGCAATTTTGCAAACCTTGTGCTCCATTTTCTTTTTGGAGAGAAGGCTTTTTCCTTGCGATCCTTCCCTGAAAGCCATAGTTGTTCTGTCTTTTTCTTATTGTTCTGTCATGAACATCAACAATTAATGTGTTCACAGAGGCCTGTAGGTCACATGATGTAGCTTTTGGGTTTTTCTTTATATCTCTCAGTCTGACCTTGGACTGAATTGGCTGGGACATTCACTCCTGGGAAGATCAGCACCTGTCATGAAAGCTATCGATTTGTAAACAATTCTTCTCACGGTAGAATGGTGAATTTCAAATTGTTTGGAGATGGCCTTATAACCCTTCCTATATCAATTAGCAGCAACAATTGCTTTTCTGAGGTCATACCTGATGTCCTTTCTTGTTGGCATGTGTATATACATTGTAGACACATCTGTGCTAATTACTCTTTTAATGTGTAGAACCCGGTGTGTAAGGGTGCGGAGCAAGACTCAGGAGGCAGGCAGAATTCTAGTAGAGCCCCAGGCTTATGTTTATTCACACCGCACTTGTCAATGCACTTTCAAAAACTCAATCAAAAACTCAATCAAAAAAACAAACCAACTGAAAAGAGTCTGTCATAAGCTCGCGGCACTGTTGGCAATGTTCAAGTTCACGCTCCTTGGCATGTGTGTGTGTGTGTGTGTGTGTGTTGTAATGTTTTCCTACACTAATGTTAATTTTAAATGCTAGGGTGCCAGACAGAGTTTCTACTGTTTGAATTAAAGTTTGGGTTGTCCGTAGTTTTGGTCAAGTCTTTAAAGCAAAGAAAACGTACAAATGTTGCATGCAATACCCTCAAAAGTTTCATACAAAATGCATGAATATTTTAAGATAATTTTTTCCACATATATAACACCACTCATTGAAAAGCATTCAACACAACAAGACTAAGGGAATCGAGTTCACTCTGTGTATTTACAACTTGACTTGATGAATGAATATCGCCAAAGAAATTAACTTTTCACCAGGGGTAAAACAAATAAACCCCAACTAGAAGAGTCTTCAGGATGAGCTCTGCTCCCCAGCGTCGCACACTCACACTTTACTCTGGCTCATGTCATCCAAATAAAGCTGTATATCTGAATGATGTTATTGTTGATGTTGAATAATTGTCACAGAGACTGTTTACAGTGTAATAAGATAAAAGAATAAAATATGATTTTAATGATAGATGATTAATGATGAGTCCAAAATAAATGAGTGATGAAGTTTATATTTTTATGACCACATCGTCACAGTGTGTTGCACACTCTCCCCAGTTCGATTACTTGCACTCATTCTAGTCACGACCACCACTGAAAGCACAAAAAAGACACAAATAAGTAGACTGGCAGTAACAAGACACAGGTGAGAATCATCACGCGTTACCTACTGGTTCAACCTGCCTCCTCTCCATCCACAGCTAATGCTCGACCATGCCCCCACTACCACATAATGATTGTGGTAGTATGAAGGGTGTACTTATTTTTTTCCCCTGGTTGAATGTTAGTTTACTTTTTGGGAAAAAATTAATACATATTGAAATGTGTTTTTTTTTTTGTTGTCACCTGAGGTTATTTGTTTGTTTAAAGAAGTCGGTAAGGAAAACACAATTAGTATTTAGGCCCTGATAAACAAAAACATAAAATTGAAGTAGGGTGTAGTTACTCTTTCACATGACTGTGTCTGCTACTGATACTCTCATTATTACATACCTTGGGGAGCTTAAAATACCTTAAAATACTGCCATTGTATGTGTTGTAAATGAATCAGAAATATGAAGAACAAAGAATTGTTTGTGTAATCAGCCCATTGGGCCAAAATCTCAGGTCAAGTTTTGCTTGCTACTGTTGCTGAAATTGTGTTGCTGAAATAAATACATAAAAAAATGAATGTCGTCTGATGCTTTGTTGCTTGCTTGTGTGACTGTAGGTTAACTCACGTGCTATTGTGAGTTTCTCTCACGGTGTTCAGTAATGCTTTAAAAATAGCAAATGATCTTAGGACTTGACAACGTAGTACTTGAAAATTTGTAACAATCTGCATGCCTTATGCTGCATACGATTACCTCAGAAGTGAGAAGACAGAGCTCAGAATGACATCATTTAATTTATTAATTAATTTATATATATCTTCACAGAACAGTGAAGCGTATAGTCAGTGTTACTGCTTTAACAAGTTAATATGTCTGTATGTTGATTGATCTAAAGTAAATACTTGTTCATGCAGTGTAACTCCTTTAAAGGTAAAACATGCTGCTGAACGTTTGTATTTGCATTATGTTTACACACTGCATTGCATCCAGAATTTGCACATTACACATATTTTATTTATCTATTTTATTCTATTCTTATTCTTGATGTATCTTTTATTGTGTTTAATAAATTAAGATACTTATATTACTCTCTCTCTCTCTGTCTTTCTCTGTCTCTATAGTTTTACAGCATTGTTGATGGTTCTCCGCACATAAGAACTCGCCTCACTTTCACTCGGCTTTTATACTTTACTTAGTAACTGTGTAAACTGTGACATGACAATAAAATCTGAATCTGTGTTTACTGCTGATGCTGTTAGCAGCCATGTTGATTTGACATGACTTGTTGAACTGAGAGGAACTCGGAGGAACTCTCAGAGGAACTTGAGAGGACCATCCCAAGTTCCTGAGTAGAAATTCTGAGCTGAGGGTTTTTTTCTTTTATTTTTTTCCTGGTTGGAGGAATGGGAATTATGGGTTAAATTTTTAGTCAAATGCAGCATTACTGTTGTATGAAAAGATATGAAGGTTATGTCTGGGGTTAGGGGCAGACCTAGAGTTCATAACAATTCTTATGACTTTATTTGTATGCAATCAAACAAGATCCAACTACATCACACATATTCCTCGAAACTTGCACAAATTTGTTTTCACAAAACATTTTCTCATTCAGCAACACTGACACTTCTGCTCTCCATTCAGTAAACAAACCTTGTGTGTGTTATAATTTCTGTGTGTGTGTGTGTATTGGAGCTCTTTGTGGGTACTCATTGTGTCCCCATGAGTATAGAAATACATGATGATATTTTGCACTTTTGGATGATTCTAGTGAGGATAAGATGTTTTCTATGTCTTAACGTATCAAAACTCAAAAGTTCCATACCCTACACACGAAGTAGTAAACAAGTAAGTGTGTGTGTGTGTGTGTGTGTGTGTGATTAAGAATGACGTTCTTTTCCTAGTTTTATCTGAGGGCAGGAGGTCAGTGTTCCAGGGTAACATGATGATATCATTAAATATTAAAATCTTACAACGCACACACAATAGTAGCCTAGCCTCTTTGTTATTCAGCACACACACACACACACACACACACACACACACACACACGGTGTATGAGTGAATGACACGTGATCGCTAGTAAAACCTGAAACCTCTTTATCTTTGTTTTAAAGCACTTTATTATTTTTATTAGAGAGAGCGCAGCAGAGTGGCTGCTTTTCATCAAATGCTAATTAGTCCCAATCAATGCAAACTAATTTGCATACACGTCAATTAGATGGCACTGCATGATCTGATTAAATGATGGAATGGCCTTTAAGAAGGCTAGAGGGAGCAAGTCAATGAGGGTGTGTTATAAACAGTATTAGAACACAATCCAGGTCACACAGGGAAAGTACTGGAGTTTACCGTGAGTTTAGTGCTGAGAAATATCTATAGACCTTTTATCAAAATACAACAAGGTCGACAATTTTTTGTATTTCAAGATAAAAGTCATTTTACACGTAAGCAAAAAACTACATGTCATGAAATTCCTATTAAATAGTCACAAATAAGGGGATGGCTTTGTATGGGAATATCGCTGATGCTGCAATATGTCTTTAACAAAGTGGAAGTGTGCTAGGTCAAACCGTGCTCCAATTTTTGACCCATTTCTCTCCAATTACGAGTTAAAAGTGACAAACTCAGCATGTTTAAACTCTGGAGCTGAAGCTCCATCATGAACCTGGTTTCTACCAATCATGTTACATCACTTGTACATCGCCAGGACAAAGAGGCGAGCAGGAAAACTCAGCAGTGACACCTCCCACCCTGATAATTACCTATTCCAAAAACTAGCATCAGGAAAGCGATTTCTCTCCCTGATAGCAAAAACCGCACGCCATCGAAACAGCTTCTTTCACGCCAGCTTCTTTCCACTGGCAGTTTCTGTTATTAACCAGGCAGCATTCGGTAATCACTATAGTGCTGCCCTGCCAATAACAAGCAATCTGCACTAAATGTTTCTACAGGAAATTGCATTCCTGGTTCCTGCACTAGATACTTCTCTATTCTTCTTCTTCTTATTATTATTATTCTGTTATTTATTATTATTATTATTAGTAGTAGTAGTAGTAGTTTTTAAATGATTTCTAATTATTTTATAAGTGAAATAGGATTATTATTATTATTTTAAATACTATTAATAAATACTACTATTTATTAAATATATATGTATTATTATATCATTACTATAAATCATTGCTATTATTTATTAGCGATCACAATTGTTCCACTCCGTTTAATGCACCCTGAACTGCATCCAGCTGCTATTTCTACCTCCACTGTAACTCCACTCATTTACACCTGAGCCTACCTTTTCCACTTTAAAGTGCAATATGTGTGTGTTAGGATGGAAATTGTGTTGTGTTGAATGTATCATGTTGTGACCAAACACCATGTAAAATTCCTAATACAAGTCAATATATATGGCGAATAAAATGTTTAAACCAGTGAATAAACTCCTCTGTCCTGAAGATGACAGAAAACTTAAAGCTAGAGCTTTTCCTCTGACTGTTACAAAGCGCTGACACTGGAGACTCCTTCCATCAATGTTAAATAAACATCTCATTACAGAAAACTTCACAATAACAATAACACATTTTTAAAATTATGTACAGCATCTTCCATACAAGTCCCAGTGAATGAGGTGTTACTATAGAAATGACATATTACATTAAATTAATCATAAACGACAGAAAATTTGTACATGTTGATTTACATTTAATAACTAACAGACTAGAGTGAGTGCTTTAATATAAACCTACCCTGATTTACCCTACAGACTACTCACCTTATAGAGAAGAGATTTGTGTGTGTGTGTGTGTTTGTGTGTACGGATGCAAATTAGAGTGGTTTTTGTTAATTACGATTGTGTGTGTGGATGTGTGTGTGTGTATGTGTGTGTGTGTGGAATGGAAAACTCATTAATGATTTGTTAAATATTTGATGCTTGGTTTGGTTTACAGATAGACTCGGCTGCTGCGGCGAGGCAGAGGGGAGTGAAAGTGAGGAAAGGAGGAGAGGAAAGATGGAGGGATGAGAGAGAGAGAGAGAGAGAGGGAGGGATGAAAGAAGAAGCATTTTCATTAAGGGAAAAATGGAAAAAGTCTTCAGCAGCCAGATACAACAGCCGGTGTGTATCAGTCTGTGTGTGTGTGTGTGTGTGTGTGTGTGTGTGTGTGTGTTTGTGTGTGCATACATACATACACACATCCCCCTGGTTGTTTAGTGCTGAATTTGGACTTCAAAGCATTTTTCTACCATTAAAGCAACAAGAATTATTTATTAAATACTTGTATTTTTTGCTAATATAAAAACAAGTTTAAAAACATTTATTACACAACATTTTAAAAATAAACAGTGTTTTATGATGCTCTCTCTCTCGCTCTCTCTCTCTCTCTCTCCTGTGACCATTTCAGTCTGAAAGAAAATGAATTCAAATGTGTTTGTACTTAAAATGTTATTTAAAAATAAAAAGTAGATATTTTGTCTTTTAACTGAAGTGTAATTTTACACAACATTGTCAGTCCACTCGATGCTCACAGGTGACCAGAATCAGATCTAATCATATGCTTAATTTTGTTTTCTTGTTTTTCCAAAAGTTCATCTTTAATTATTGAAATCATATAAAACATGGAAATAATTAATAAATAAGTGAAAATAATTCTGTCATTGATTTACTTTATTGTACTTTTGGTTAAACTTATTTGGAGATTACTTTAGTGTTTAGTATCATTTAGTATTTAGTACCTGGCAAAAAAAGATGGAATCATCACACTTAGAGGATGTTCATCCAACTTTTTTACTTCATAGCAAATAAACAAATCACAGTATGAAACAAAACCATTTTTGTTTAATAGATGAACATTCTGGCTTCATAAAACTTAGCTCAAACAAATTAATTTAAATTATTTTAATTAATGGCGTGTTTTTTTTTCCAGATCAAGTGGAAGAAAAAAAATTATGGAATCACTCAATGTTGAGGAAAATATCATGGAATCACCTTGTAATTTGCATTTCTAAAACAAATATCAGTACAAATCTTAAAATGCAGATAAGTCTGCAGTTAAAAGCGAGTGACTACAGACTTTAACGAGCTGTTGCACTTGGCTAATTGAAAGGAAACACGGCCGCAACACCAGAGCTGTCAGTTGAAACAATGGAAAGGATTGTAAAACTCCTTCAAGAGGGAAATCCAACACGGAGTGTGGCACATGATGTTGGTTGTTCTCAATCAGCTGTGTCTGAAATTTGGTGCAAGTCTAAACAAAATGGGAAGGTTATAAAAGGAAAACAAAGAAGACATCAAAGCATCAGGATAGAAATCTAAAAGCCATGAAACTAGAAAATGCACAAAAAACCAAATGAAGAACACATGGATGGAAACAGGAGTCAGTGTTTGTGACAGAACTGTAAGAACCAGCTGAATGAAATGGGATTTATGTGTAGAAAAGCCAAAGGAAAACCAGCACTAACACCAAAACAGAAGAAAACAAGGTTAAGGAGACGATGATGCTGGAACTTTTGTCTGGTGCCATTCTAATGAAATGTGTACAGATGACTGCCTGGAGAAAATAATCAGATTTCCCTGCTCATTTATGATATGGGTTTTGCATGTCAGGTAAAGGACCAGGGGAGATGGTAATCATTACCTCAACACTCCATACACTGGTGTATGCTGAAATTTTGGACACTTTTCTCATTCCATCGACATAAAATAGGTTTAGTGATAGTCATTTTTCAGGATGATCATGCAACCTAACCTAGCTCAACCCTAACCCTAGCTCAACCCTAACCCTATCTCAACCCTAACCCTAACCCTTGCTCAACCCTAACCCTATCTCAACCCTAACCCTAACCCTAGCTCAAACCTAGCCCTAGCTCAACCCTAACCCTACCTCAACCCTAGCCCTAACTCAACTCTAACCCTAACCCTAACTCAACCCTAACCCTAACCCTAGCTCAACCCAATCCCTAGCTCAACCCTAACCCTAGCTCAACCCTAACCCTAACTCAACTCTAACCCTAACCCTAGCTCAACCCTATCCCTATCTCAACCCTAACCCTATCTCAACCCTAACCCTATCTCAACTTTAACCCTAACCCTTGCTCAACCCTAACCCTTGCTCAACCCTAACCCTAACCCTAGCTCAACCCAATCCCTAGCTCAACCCTAACCCTAGCTCAACCCTAACCCTAACTCAACCCTAACCCTAACCCTTGCTCAACCCTAACCCTATCTCAACCCTAACCCTAACTCAACCCTAACCCTAGCTCAACCCTAACCCTAACCCTAGCTCAAACCTAGCCCTAGCTCAACCCTAACCCTACCTCAACCCTAGCCCTAACTCAACTCTAACCCTAACCCTAACTCAACCCTAACCCTAACCCTAGCTCAACCCAATCCCTAGCTCAACCCTAACCCTAGCTCAACCCTAACCCTATCTCAACCCTAACCCTATCTCAACCCTAACCCTATCTCAACTTTAACCCTAACCCTTGCTCAACCCTAACCCTTGCTCAACCCTAGCCCTAACCCTAGCTCAACCCTATCCCTAGCTCAACCCTAACCGTATCCCTAGCTCAACCCTAACCCTAACCCTATCTCAACCCTAACCCTATCTCAACCCTAACCCTAACCCTAGCTCAACCCTAACTCTATTCCTAGCGCAACCCTAACCCTATCTCTAGCTCAACCCTAACACTAGCGCAGCCCTAACCCTATCCCTAGCTCAACCCTAACCCTATCTCAACCCTAACCCTATCCCTAGCTCAACCTTAACCCTATTTCAACCTTAACCCTATCCCTAGCTATACCCCAACCCAAACCCTAGCACCACCCTAAACCTAATTCAACCCCAACCCTATCCCTAGCTCAACTCTAACCCTAGGTTAACCCTATCTCTAGCTTAACCCTAACCCTAGCTCGACCCTATCTCTAGCTTAACCCTAACCCTAGCTCAGCCTTAATGCTAGCCCACAATGCTTAATGCTGCCCAAAAATCCTCTCAAACCCATCCTCTCTGCAGTCATTTAATTGTCATTGTTTTTTTAAATAAAAGCTACAAAATGCTATCATCTTGCTAACAGAGAGATTTAGTCCCAGTGAAGAGATCAATATCTGCCGTTGCCACACATGTAAATCCATTTACGTAATTAATTTCCTAATAGAGCATGAAAAGATGTTAGATGTCAAGATATATGCAAGTTCCTAAACAAATCACAAACTTGGCCTTGTATAACGCACAAATACACACATACACACACACCTAAAACTGTGGACTGTGAAAAGAACTAGACTGACAGGAAGAGGAGAGGGATAAGTACAGATAGAGAGCTGGACGAGAGCTATTAGAAGCGAGCTGAAGGTCTTTTAAAGCTCGCAGCTCTCCTGCTCTCCTTTTAGGAAACACTAGACTAATGCAGAGTGACACATACTTCTCATCTGAAAAAGCAAGTGAAGAAGGGATAGAGAGAGATGCAGAATGAGAGCGTGGACTCTCTGATACAAAGCAATGAGAATCTGCATTAAAGAGAGAAAAAGACTTGCAATGCGCAGATAGGACCAGGTAAAACGAAACCAACATCTTTGGATCAAGAACAATTATTATGTTCCTACATGCTTTGATTTCTTTTAGCTTCTGTAGATATTATAATTTGGTTCTTCCAAGACTTGTTCCAAAGATTAAATTTTTTGTTCTATTAAGTATGCAAATTTACATGTCTAATTAGATGAAGCCTCAATTGTATTAGTAAATGTTTTTTTTTTTTTTATTCAAATGCAATAAATATTTAATGTTTGTAAGAATATCAGCAACTGGCACAGATTAATTGTGATAAGTATCAATTTTTTAAAAAATTACCGCTTACCCAGAGTGTGTTGCCTTAATATCTTAATCAAACATTTGTGGCAGTGTAAAACTGTTAAGCACATTTTATATTTTATTTACAATGTACACAAAGACACACACTTTCCAAATTGTCTGATCAGAAGAAAAAGAATCAATATACACAATGCATATTTATATAAATCGCCTTGTTGTAGCACTTATTGCGGTGTGTGTGTGTGTGTGTGTGTGTGTGTGTGTTTGAGCATCAGCTGTGTACAGTGCTGGGTGGTGCAGGTGTGTCTTGTTCCCATGGCTTTTGATGGTTCCTCTGGTTTTGATACGTTACCATGGTGATCACGGTTGCTCTGTGATGCAGTAGAAACAGTAAGTGTAACACACTCCTGAGGTACACACAGAGTAACACACTCCTGAGGTACACACAGAGTAACACATATATACATATACTTATATACATTTTTTTTTACATTTAATTAATCTGAAGTAACTAACTACAAACACATGTTGCTGTATTTAGCTATTCCTGGTGATTTATTATATGAATTAACTAAATAATCCACAGATAGCTGTATGACCTTGTTGTGGCTGCTGAGCGTTCAGTCTGTCTACCACATCACTTTGGGAGAGAAAATAAAATTGAAGAGTTCATCTCAAGGGGCGTTTGGGTTCTGGATAAAGTGCTCTAAACACACACACACACACATACACACACAAGACAGTGTCATGCTTCTAATGAAAGCAAAGGAGAGTGATTATTCTTATTATTATCATTATTCAGTTTTATTTATATATTATTTATATATTTATTTATACAGTTTTATTTTAACCTCAGTGGACCTTGTCACAAAGCAGCTTTACAGAATTCCAGATATAATTTTAATTTTAATTTATCTCTAATGAGGAAGCCAGAGGAGACGGTGGTGAGGAAAAACTCCCTGAGATGATATGAGGAAGAAACCTTGAGAGGAACCAGACTCAGAAGGAACCCATCCTCATCTGGGTGACACCCGATAGTGCCATTATAAATCATTTCTCTTCTATAACTGTGTGCTATAGAGTCAGTGCTAAGTGTGTTAACAGGAAGTTGAGTAAGAGCATCATTAGAGTTTTAAGTTTCTTGTACCAGACTGATGTTTTCAACTGTTCAGTGATGGAGACCTGCATGTCCTGCATTGTATTTTTAACATTTTCATATGTAATCATGAATTGAGCTTTTAAAAAAAAAAATATATATATATATATATATATATATATATATATATATATATATATATATATATATATATAATTTTTTTTAAATGATTTTAGAGCAATATACGTACAGACAAGTTCTGCTGAAAATGAAATGAAGTGTGTTGTAAGAAACACACACACACACACACACACACACACACAGAAGCAGTGTAATGATATTTTGACTTAATAAAGAACTGATACAGAGAGTTTGTGTGTGTGTGTGTGTATGTGTGTGTGTGCACGTGCACCAGGGTACAGGCCTACTTTCAGAGTTGAAAATAGCATAAAACAGGCAGAAAGTGTGTGTGTGTGTGTGTGTGTGTGTGTTTTGCACCTGCGCATCATCCAGGGACATATGTTCAGAAAAGGAGTGTGTGTGTGTGTGTGTGTGTGTGTGTCTGGTGATTAAAAGCATTGTTGGAAGGAGTTAATAGAGGAGACAGTTTGAATGTAGTGATTAAGGGAATAATGGAACTAGGGGACATTAAAAACTAGGGAACATTAGAAACTAAGGGACATTAAAACTAGGGGACATTAAAACTAGGGGACATTAAAACTAGGGGACATTGGAATGAAGAAACTGTACCTAAAGGTCAATTGGAAATAAATAGAACCATAGGGTACTATAATTAGCTAAGGACACTGTGGGGACGAGTAAAGCAGAACACAAGGGGACACTGGAAACTACTGAAATAGGAAATTAGGGGACACTAGAGAACAAGCACATTATGGGGCAGTAAGAAATTAAGGACATTGGAGTTTACGGAAATGAGAAATTAGTGGATACTGGAAACTAGGGAACAGTGGAAAGTAGGGAACAGTGGAAACTAGAGAACAGTGGAAACTAGAGAACAGTGGAAACTAGGGGACAGTGGAAAGTAGGGAACAGTGGAAACTAGGGGACAGTGTAAAGTAGGGAACAGTGTAAAGTAGGAAACAGTGGAAACTAGTGAACAGTGTAAAGTAGGGAACAGTGTAAAGTCGGGGACAGTGTAAAGTAGTGAACAATGTAAAGTAGGGAACAGTGGAAACTAGGGAACAGTATAAAGTAGGGAACAGTGTAAAGTAGGGGATAGTGTAAAGTAGGAAACAGTGTAAAGTAGGGAACAGTGGAAATTAGGGAACAGTATAAAGTGGGGAACAGTGTAAAGTAGGAAACAGTGGAAACTAGGGAACAGTGTAAAGTAGGGAACAGTATAAAGTAGGAAACAGTGGAAACTAGTGAACAGTGTAAAGTAGGGGACAGTGTAAAGT
>NC_069710.1:35080766-35118266 GCF_027358585.1 Pangasianodon hypophthalmus | reverse complement strand
ACTGGAAACTAGGAGACACTGGTTACTGGGGGACACTGGAAACTAGGAGACACTGGTTACTGGGGGACACTGGAAACTAGGAGACACTGGATACTGGGGGACACTGGAAACAAGGAGACACTGGATACTGGGGGACACTGGAAACAAGGAGACACTGGATACTGGGGGGACACTGGAAACTAGGAGACACTGGATACTGGGGGACACTGGAAACAAGGAGACACTGGATACTGGGGGGACACTGGAAACTAGGAGACACTGGATACTGGGGGGACACTGGAAACAAGGAGACACTGGATACTGGGGGGACACTGGAAACTAGGAGACACTGGATACTGGGGGACACTGGAAACTAGGAGACACTGGTTACTGGGGGGACACTGGAAACTAGGGGACACTAGATTCTGGGAGACACTGGATTCTAGGAGACACTGGAAACTATGAGACACTGGAAACTAGGAGACACTGGATACTGGGGGACACTGGAAACTAGGAGACACTGGTTACTGGGGGACACTGGAAACTAGGAGACACTGGATACTGGGGGACACTGGAAACAAGGAGACACTGGATACTGGGGGACACTGGAAACTAGGAGACACTGGATTCTGGGAGACACTGGATTCTAGGAGACACTGGAAACTATGAGACACTGGAAACTAGCAGACACTGGAAACTAGGAGACACTGGATACTGGGGGACACTGGAAACTAGGAGACACTGGATACTGGGGGACACTGGAAACTAGGGGACACTAGATTCTGGGAGACACTGGATTCTAGGAGACACTGGAAACTAGGAGACACTGGAAACTAGCAGACACTGGAAACTAGGAGACATTGGATACTGGGGGACACTGGAAACTAGAGGACACTGGAAACTAGCAGATACTGGAAACTAGAGGACACTGGAAACTAGAGGACATTGGAAACTAGAGGACATTGGAAACTAGGAGACACTGGAAACTAGAGGACACTGGAAACTAGAGGACACTGGATCCTGGGGGACACTGGAAATTAGGAGACACTAAAAATTAGGGGACTCTGAAAACTAGGTAACAGTACAACACTTCAATTCTTAAATATTAAAATATCAGTAATCCTGACGTTAACGTTTCTGTTCACATTTTTACAAAATTTCAAATAAATTGGAGAAGTTTGTGCTTGACTGATGATTGTCTAGACTTTTATTAAAAATCTAAAAGATGATGTTGGTGTCGTTCCTCCGTCTCTCATTTCTGCTCAGGCTGGTTGTCAGCAGAACCTCAGAGCAGGTTGTGTAGAGACTTAAAGGCTCGTTTCCACAATAATCATCATTCAGATGAAGAGAAAGTCACTTGTGAAATTTAGTGTAAATGTTACAGTTCTGAGGTTTAGGAACATTGAGTTTGTTCTTGGACATGATTAGAGGTTGGTGAAATAGAAATGCGGTAGACGTGCTAAAAGCATTTTCACGTCTGATGTTGAGTCAGTCATCCGCCTACACACACACACACACACTCACACACACACACACACACACACACACACACACACACTGAGGCCTCATTACCTGCAGCTCTCTTTCAGACCACTGTGGTGTGTTTGTCCTTTACAGAAGAAACACACAGTGGAAGTTACTTCTTCAACTCGTTTCAAGCAAGATCTGACTCTACTAAGATATACACAACAATGGTGAAACGTAAAAGTTCACAAATACGAAAAAAAGTAAGAAATTGTAAAATATCCACACTGCAGTCAACTAAAAAAAACATGCAACGTAACATAAGCAGGAAATATATATAGTCTTCAAGTTACATCAGGTATTAAAAAAACATTAAATTAGATAAGAATAAATCATTCTAAATAATCAAACTTACATTACTACAATTAAATTACAACGATAAACTATCTGAAGTAATTAGTGAACCAGTTGTATTATTGATAAACTCATTGTTAGGAAGCAAGTAAATTTAGATTAAACACACAACAACAAATAAATTATATAAGAAGTCAACTTTACATTTAAATTCAAGAATGGCAAGTGTTTAATTAAGTAAATAACTAATCTAGTAATTAACTTGTCAAATAATTTTATTGACATTAACGCAATGTTAGGTATTTAAATACACCACATAATATCAAAAACATCAAAAACATCAAATAATTCAAATAACATATTTAGTTTAACTATTACAACTCATAAAGAGTCAGACAGACCTAAACAGTAACATGATATAACATAATATAGTCAACATTTTGCAGTAGAATTAAATTATATAAACAAGCAAGTATGGTTATATAAATTGATAAAAGTTTTTTTTTTATGGTATTGCTTTGTAATCTGTAAGTATATAACAGTTTAAAAAGCAACACCAGGCATGTAAATTTAGACGGAAACAACCTAGATAGTTAGACATAAATGTAACTGCAATATTATGTATACTTACAGTTATATAAATCAATAAAGATCATGTAATTGTATAGAAATAAAAAAGCCAATTATTTAGATTGTCAAATAGCTACATAGTGGGTAAATCTTATACAAGCAATCATAACCTAAAATATGTGCTTAATAAATCAGTTTAATACTCAAATAGTTATCTAAATAGTTGCAATAAAAATTAATAAATTAAGCATGTAACGTTTAGTAAATACTAAGATTATTACTTGTAAATAGTCAGATACACAAATATGGAGCTATAACTTCAACTAATAATTCTATAACAATTAATAATGCTGAAAAATCAATTATTTTTGTATGAGGAAGTATAATTAGTTCATTCTGTTTAACTCTGTCAGAATTAGTGTGTAATCTTTATTGAGTCTTAGCAAGACCAGTTCAGTGTGTGTGTGTGTGTGTAAGCGCTGAGCTGGTCTCAGTAATCCGTCAGTCCGGTTTGGATAAAGGAATACGGAGAGAGAGAGAGATGGAGCGGAAACACGGACTTACAGCAAAGCTAGAGTGGAGGTGACGTGGTAACACAGCTATGAGCTAACCGCGCACACACACACACACACACACACACACACACTGTTGCAATAAGCAGATTTTCACAGCAGGACCCAGGGCTAAATTTAGTTCCTGCACCAGAGTCAGTACTTTTCTGTGGACCCAGAACTATTAAGCTTGCAGTACTGTACTGTTAACAACAAGCTTCACAGAATAACATGTGCTCAGGTTTCTGTCAATGTTGCTAGGTTGTAGAAATCTTCCCAAGGCATTTGCAGAATCTCTTATTTGTTCCTTGGTGTAATAGTATTGATGTTTTGGCTTCATAGTTACCCTGTAGTTCCTCCTACTTTAAATCAATGTGAGCTACAGTCTGCATGGACCAGCTATCAGCAGTAAACTCCCAAGGGATGGGATTTAACTACATCTTTGGGATGCAAGCCTTATTCAAAGGGACCAGCTGCCACCCTGTGCTACCCATGTGGCCAAACTCCAGGAATGTACTTTATGTATGCGCTCCCAGTGCAGAAAGCAGAAAAAAGGCTCAAAATTTGATTTGAGATTTGATTTAAAAAGCTTCATGAATGTTAACACCGTGTAAACCCAACAAAGAAAAAAGGAACAGGTTCAATCCATCTAGTTCCTCAAAAGATTCTGGACTCCTTAGTGGAAACATGCCTTTAGCCCTAATTGCCTAGTTTCACACACAGATGTGTCTGTTTGACCCCTTAAGCACTTTTGGCACCAAACAAATTCCAAAAAGCTCAAAGCCATCATTCCCTCTCTATCTCTCGGTGTAGTGTTAGTGTATTACATTATGTCCTGGAGCTCAAAGGCCGCTTAACATACAACCATATGTTTCCCCAAACAGCCATATGCCTAATCGACCTGGTTACACACACACACACACACACACACACACCAGTATACACAGGCTTTCTCTTTCCCTTTGCTGCTTAAAATAAAACACAGTAGAAAGTCTTCAAACCACAAAACTTGATGGGCCAACGTCAGAATCTGAGTCACAAGATTACTTTGTGTGTGTGTGTGTGTGTGTGCGCGCGTTGGGGGTTGGTAAAGCATGTGATGTGAAGTTGAATTTTAACCTCTCAGTCTGAGACAATAGCACAACTGTCTCTCTTTAATGGTCTTGCTCCTGCTATCCTGAAGCCCAAAAGCTCTGGCTCTTGTCCTGAAGCCTACCTGCGTCCATTCTCTCCATCCAAGAGGTCTGTGAGCTCCTGCTGCCACCCAGAGTTCTCCAAGGTCCTACTCCTGCTCCCTTACAGATGCTGATACTACCTTTCTGAGGCTCACAAATTCCAAATCCCATCTGGGGGCACTACAGTCTTCTGCTCCTACCTGGATCCTGCTCTTGCCCTGAGGTCTTATGCTGTCTTAAGGCCTGCAGTCTCCTGATCTTATCCTGAGGTCTGCAAATTCCTGTGCCCATGCGGAGGCACACAAGCTCCTGCTCCTGAGGTTTACAAACACTTGTTCCTGCCTTAAAACCGACCAGTTCCCACCCTTGTCCTGAGGTGTACAAGTTCCTGCTTTCCTCCTAAGGTCTCCAAGCTCCTGCTCCTGTCCAGAGATATACAAGCTACTTGTCAATTTCGATCAGCTTCTGCTCCCATCCAGAGGCCTACAAGCTCCTGCCCTTGTACTGATGCCTACATGTTCCTGCTCTTGTCCTGAGTTCAACCAGCTATTTGCGTTGTCCTGAGGTCTACCAGCTCCTGCACCATTCCTAAGGCTCCTGCCTTCCTCCAGAAGCCTACAAGCTACTGCCCATGTCCTGAATTCTTGCTCCTGTCCTAAGGTTTATAAGTCCCTGCCTCTGTCCTGAACCCTACAAGATCTACTAGCTTTTGTCTTGTCCTAAAGCCAAGAAGTGTCTACTTCCATTCATGTTACTCTTGTCTTTAGGGCTACAAGCTCCTGTCCTAGGATATATAGTCTCTTAGACAAGCTCCTGTTCTGGTGCTCAGGACCAGGACCTGCTTACATCCTGAATTCTACATGTGTTTAAAATATTCTTTTTTAGATTTTTTTATTCTATTTTCTCCCAGTTTTTTTGTCATTGCTAATTCAGACCCACTAGCCAGTCATCTCTCACAGAATGAGTACCAACTAGGGAGGGTGTAAGTGAAAATGTGCTTCCTCCAAGACACATAAAGCCACATATTTTTTGAATTGCAAAAACACAGACACCCACAGTCGGCCAGTGTTTCTATAAATGATGGAGGAGAATATCGCAAAGGGGTTCATTTTGGTCTCTGTTTAGACTCCAAGCCACAGAGGGCTGTGGCATCTTTAAGATCTGAATTTGTGTTCTTCTGACAATAGGGTGAAAGCTTCTCTATTGCACCACTCAGGAGACCTGGTCCTATCTTAAAGTCTACAAGCTCCTGCTGCTGTTCTGAGGTCTACAGTTCCCATTTCCTGGGGAGGAGAAGCTTTTATCTTACATGCTTCGGCTCCTGTCCTGAAGTGGGCTTGCGCCTGCTTATCTACTGAGGTTGACCAGCTCCTGTCCTGAGGATTAAAGCTCCTACTGCTTATTTGGGGAATACATGTTCTCACTTTTGTCCTCAGGTGTGATAATTCTTCAGGAAGCTTAGCTCCATCTTCCTGAGGTTTTCCTCACCACCTGGTTTGCTCACTGGGAGCAGTGATGATGTCTGTACTGTACAAATATAAAATATTCTCTCACTCTCTCTCTCTCTCTCTCATTCACACACATACACACACACAAACACACACTTCCTGTAAAGAGAGGGTCAGTGAGGAGTTTTGGACTAAAGTGGGTTCAGCCGACAGATGGAGTGAGGAATCCCTGAGAGCCCGACCTGCTACAAATAGCACACACACACACAAACACACACACACACACACACACACACACACACTACAAACATTTGCTCTTACATTACATATTTATACTCTACATTCACACATATACAAACACTTTCATTGGAGAAATGATTATACAGACATAGCACAAACAGATGGTACAATAGTACCAAAAAAGAGCACACTGCACTTGTTTTTTGTCCATGATGCCATGGGGCTGGCACAGAGTCAGAACCCTCACAGAGGAACCCACTGAGAATGGGCCAATCATGGCACAGATCAGCCGCAGGAGCTGTCCAATCACATCAGACCTAAACCCTGCAGGAAGCAGCATGGTGTGAGACTACAGTGGGTTTGGGGGGTGGGGGTGGGGGTGGGTTGTTTGGTTAGAGACAAACAAACTCATCAATGCTCGAACTAACAAGTGTTAACCTCTGACAGACCTTAAAATAAATATAACCCTTCATTTTTAACACTACTTCTTAAACCCTAAGCATAATTCTGTATGGCTGTATTCAAAGTTCAAAATTATGTTAATATTTACATGGGGAAAGTTCCTCATATTCAGAGAAGGGTTGCTTAAGTGAAATTTCTGGGATCCTCTACTGAGAGAGATCATATATATTTTTTTTATCTCAAATGTAATATGATTTACAATTTTGTTATTAAATCCTCACTATCCATGTTTTACCTCAACTCATAGCTAAGAAACTAAGTGTTTGAGTAGTTACGGTGTGTGTGTGTGTATTAGTTAACTATTCACTGCAGCATTGGCGATAATGTAATTCTGTAAAATGAATAATGAATTTATTTCAGTTAACTGAATGAATAGAGAAGATGAAGGATAGAGAGAGTGAGATGAGAAAGGCAGTGAGAGAGAAGGAGAAACAGAGAGCGAGAGAGAGAGGTTAAAGGTGATGAAGAGGGGAGTGTGTGGAGAGAGATCGAAAGATAAAGTGACAGTGTGGTGAGAGAACGAGTGGAAAGGTGAGCTGGAGAGACAGAAAGGTGACAGGGTCGGTCGTCTGGGGGGGGCCGATAGTTTTTCACACTCACAGAGCCACACTGATAGAAGCTTTTAACACACACTGTGAAAGACGCACACACACACACACACACACACACATATTTACACACAAGGGCTCACGTACACACACTGCAGAAGAACACACAAGCATTTAAAGCTCTGTAGAGGAACTGAGGAACAGGAAAAACCTCTTAATTTGAAGGTTATTGAAATGAGGCAGTTGATCATCTGAGACATGTTCAGGTTCCTTTCTTTACTTCTGCACTGAAGCTACAGTGGAAAGCAGACAGCCTCCAGTTTGTGGATGTGTAAATCCTCACGCAGTGGTGATGTTCAGTCAGCTTTGTGGAGTTGCTCAGTGTCTCACACAGACTTGCTGAAGTGGTTTCTGATTCTCTGGTTTATTACACACTGTTTTCTACAAATGTAGAACAAAGTAGAGCTAAAATTTTTTGTAGCAGACAGTACTGGAGTTGTTCCTCACATGGGCCACCAATAACGTAGACACTAATTAGAAAAACATAGAAGTAAACATAGAAGGGCTTTCATTCTCTTTATCACTCCCAGACACTCTGTCTTAATTAATTTCTGTTTCTTTCTTCTATTGTTGTGGTGTAATAAGTGGTATTTTATTGAATTTTCTTGCTTTGCTCTTGGTCAACACTATTTACCTCCAGAACTCCTGAATTTGAGTTGATTATTATTTTTATTTAAAAAATAAAGTCATTATAAACTTATTTCTACAAAGTGTCCCAAAAGTCTCCATACACAGGGGAAATTAACACTTTTTAACATAACGTCTTCCGAAATTTTTCATACTTAGTTTATATGATATATATATATATATATATATATATATATATATATATATATATATATATATAACTATATATATATATATACTATATATAAACTAAGTATATATATATATATATATATATATATATATATATGTTTAGATAGGCTTTAAGAATGCCTTTGATAAAAGAAGAACCTATTGAAATCATTCTCATGGCTGGATCAGGAAGCTGTCACAAGGTTGTGATGGAGATGCAATTACATGCAAAACAGCAGGTGTGTTAACACGAGTTCATCAGGAGTTGGGAGAGACGACTCCGTGTGTGTTTACAAAGAAATGGCCATCATATAGAGGATGGTTTGTAAATAAAGTTACGTTTCACTAAAAAGTGTTCATTTCCCCTTACTTATGGAGACTTTTGGGTAGTTTAATCTAATTCTGGTTCATTTAAAATGATTACGGTGCATAATTAATGTGTGATTATTTAAAAACATTTTACTTCAAGCTCTGAGAATCACTGTCATTGCGCCTCTGCCTTTCTCTGTCATCAAAACACATTTTTGTCAAACTGACCCATCAAGTCATGTTAATGTATTATTCAGTCTAGAAAAACACCTCTGTGGCTCTCAAAACAAACTCCGGGTGGATTTTAGTAAGTAATGAACCACAGTGTGCTATTATTGTAAAAAAAAAAAAAAAAAAAAAGTGTGATTCTTTTTTCTCTCTTGAAGTTACAAGATTAAAAACACAGCTTGTGATGTTAGCGAGAAACCACGAAGAAGCGTAAACTCCTCTGTCCTCAAGATGTCGGAAAACTTAAAGTTACAGCTTTACCACTGACACTGGAGACTCCTTACATACAAGTTACATAAACACATTTCTCCTTACAGAAAACTTCACCATGGTAAATATTACACATATTTTATCCATTTACGTAGAGCGCTCTCTGTACCTTGTGTCCCTGCGAATAAGCGTATTAATATAAATAGCTGCACTGCTGTCATAGAAAATGAATCAACACCTTCTGACCAATCAGAATCCAGAATTCCACAGCACTGTTGCATAAGTTTATTTAACATCTACGTCAACAACATTGTTTAATGAATTCTAGTAATAACTCGTCTTTCCAAATCTAGCGTTTGTCTTGGGACACCTGGTTCAGCAGCTTCCTTGGTGTACCACATGCAGTATTTAAATAAAAATGCTTACTTTTATATTTTTCATTTTATTTTTAGTATCTCGGTGTGTTAGACGTAGATGTCTAGACATTGTGTATAAACCTAACTGGATTTCTGGAGAGTATTACAGGAAAAGACAAGAAAACACACACTCTCTCTCGCTTCATTGCTTCTTTTCATTTGTTTGTTCCCTTGTGCCTCTGCTTCCGAGACAGAATGGAGACAAGAGCTGAACAGTGACCAGCGCGTACACACACACACACACACTGTACCTGAGGGACGGACAAAAGAGACAGAGAGAGTAAGTGTGTGTGTCCATGCATGAGACTCTGAGTGTGTGTGTGTGTGTGTCCGTCCCATTACACAAGATGTGACACAATCAGTGGATTTGCTGGCATTTAGGTTTTAAACACTTGACCTACATCTACATCTCTCATGACCTTTATGTTTTTTCTTCAGTTGTGGCTTCAGTGTGCTAGTGTTCAGCTTTAATGTCAGCAATATCAGATTACATTTGGGATTTTTTTGTTTGTCTGGATTTTTTTTTAAATTTGCTTTTCATTTCAAATGCAAAAATAGACCCAGAAGCTGTAGAGTTTTTGCTTTCCAATGTGCCGACTTGTAAATAATATTTTATGAATGTGTTAATTAGATAAAAACACAGCATTTATCGACTTCTATTTATACATAATCCCTATTAATCATTTCCCAGAATTCAGGTTTAACTGCCACCGCAATCTAATCCAGTTTTTAACTCAAGCTTTCTCACCTTATTACTATTAAATTCTTGCATATAAATGTGTGACTGCAGATATAGATTCATTATTTGATCATGACCCCAACACTGGCACTGAACTATAACCATAATATTCTCTCACATACACACATATGTGCACTTTTCATATGGTTTGAATCAATTCTCTGAATATAAAATTACAGATCTGTGTGTAAAACATAATAATATGAAGCCAGCATGTTGCAACTTCTTCAAATAGCTGTAAAAAATAAAGCTGTGTACAGAATGATGTACAGCACTGTGATAAGTACAAATGAAAAAAAAAATATTGATGAAAATTTGAAAATTTGAATATGGCTCAGGGACACAAAAAGTATATTATCCTATATTATCAACATCCACCGATCAGCCATAACATTAAACCCCCTGACAGGTGAAGTGAATAATATTGATTATCTCGTTACAGTGGCACCTGTAAAGGGGTGAGATATATTAGGCAGCAAGTGAACAGTCAGTTCTCGAAGTTGTTGTGTTGGAAGCAGGAAAAATGGGCAAGTGTAAGGATCTGAGTGACTTTGACAACGGCCAAATTGTGATGGCTAGACGACGGGGTCAGAGCATCTCCAAAACAGCAGGTGTTGTGGGGTGTTCCTGGTGTGCAGTGGTTAGTACCTACCAAAAGTGGTCCAAGGAAGGACAAGCAGTGAACCGGTGACAGGGTCATGGGCTCCCAAGGCTCACTGATGCGTGTGGGGAGCGAAGGCCCATCTGATCCGATCCCACAGAAGAGCTACTGTAGCACAAATTGCTGAAAAAGTTAATGCTGCTCTGATAGAAAGGAGTCAGAACACACAGTGCAGTGCAGCTTGCTGCATATGGAGCTGCGTAGCTGCAGACCGGTCAGAGAGCCCATGCCGATCAATGCCGAAAGTGCCTACAGGTCCCACCTCACAACTTACAGCACTTAAAGGATCTGCTGTTAATATCTTGGTGCCAGATACCACACACACCTTCAGAGGTCTTGTGGAGTCCATGTGTCGACACGTCAGAGCTGTTTTGTTTTATTTCTAGATAGACAGATATAACTGCTGATCTTCTGTGCATTTCAGACACTACAGTCTCTAGAGTTTATACAGAATGCTGCAAAAAACAAAAAACATAGAGCGAGTGACAGTTCTGTGGGTGGAAACACTTTGTTGGTAAGAGAGGTCAGGGGAAAATGGCCAGATTGGTTCGAGCTGCCAGGAAGGATACAGTAACTCAAATAATCACTATTTACAACCGTGGTGAGCAGAAATGTATCTCAGCATGCATCAAACACCAAACCTTGAGGTGGATGAGCTACAACAGCAGAAGGCCACATTGAGTTCTACTCCTGTCAGCCAAGAACAGGAATCTGAAGATATCATGAGCACAGACTCACCCAAACTGGACAGCTGAAGATTAGAAATAAAACCACCTGGTCTTTTTCCAGTCTACAACCACGGTTGTAAAGAGTTGCGTCAACACATCAACTTCGAGAACTGACTGTTCACTTGCTGCCTAATATATCCCACCTCTTGACAGGTGCCATTGTTATGAGATAATCAATGTTTTGCACATGACCTCTCAGTGGATTTAATGTTATGGCTGATCGGTTTATATTACCTCTAGTTAAACAGTACAGACAACGTATTAGGCTAGGAAACATTATGAAAAGACATTTAACAAAAATAACATTCTCTAGCCTTTTGTGCTAATTTGAAAAGGGCTGTTTCTCGTTAGAGTCAGAGAGTCGGAGGACGAAAAACAGCCAGAGAAAGTGTGAGAGAGAGAGAGAGAGAGAGAGAGAGAGAGAGAGATGAAGAAGGAACAGGAAGCTCATCTTAGTGACGAGAGAAGGAGATGAAATTGGTTTGAGCACATCGGAGAGGCTTGAAATAGACGAGCAAGAATGTAGGAGGAGAGAGAGGGAGATATAAAAGAGAGAGAGAGAGAGAGAGAGAGAGAGAACATGAAACGAGGGAGACCACATGAAAGAGTAGAGGTCTCTGATCAGCTTTCAAACAATAGCCGGTGTGTGGGAGACAATCGCACGTGCCAAACGAGTGTGCACGTGGGAGGCAAATTATCCTCTCTTTCACATCTAGTTAAGGCAACCTGCTACTGTGTGTGTGTGTGTGTGTGTGTGTGTGTGTGTGTGGGTACAGTTTGTGCCTACTTCCAGCAGAGGAACAGTGTGTGTGTGGTTATATATTCACTGTCATCATCATAGTTGTATTATTTGTTTACACAATCTATTATTAGTAAATTGTATATTATATTACACTTAATACAGTAATAAAGTCAACAGCTTATGAAAGGAGGGGTGATGGTGTTGGTGCAGGGGCTTTTTTAAAAAAAAAATAAACTATAAGCTGAAATAATTTGTTACAGATGCTTTAAAACATAACAGCCTACTCATTCATATAAAAAACCCACATTCTGGAAGGAGTTGTCTTTTTGCTTCAGCAATGCAACAGAAATTCAGTATTTTGTAACACAAACACACAAACGTGTGACACAGTCCTGTGTTCATCTTCTTTCCATTGTTCTGTATGAAAAAGCATTAACAATTATGAGCTAAGTCAAATTATGCTCAGGCTTATTGTTAATGTGCGTATTTTACAATACTTGTTAGCTTTGGATTTGTTAATTAAGAACTATTTCAGAAAGCAAGCACAATATTTGCTTTGTTTTGTCTTCAAATCCTTCCATGCTAGTAAGCATGAAATTATCATTCATTCATGTATTAGCAAATTAAGTAGTTAGCTGACTCTGGCAGTTTTTTTGAAAAATACGAGTTACACAGGGCAAAAAGAAGTCTTTAGCAAGCTGAAAGCTAACTCAGGGACAGGTGATTGACTGACAGCAGCTCATTTCCTCTCTCATATCCACCACCACCGTTTCCTCTCCAGCCTCAGTGACCTTCTCTATCCAAATCCCAGCAGAATTGCTCCCATTTTTTTATCAAATGCATAATGCATAATGGAAAAACTTCATAACAATCTTCAAGATTTTGTTCTGCCCCAGTCCAGGATTGGGACAATGACAGGAAAAGTGTGATGAGAAAATGTGGAAGAATAAAGGATGTTGGCAAGAATTTCTTGGATATGGAGAGACATTGTAAGAAATGGATATGTACAGAGTGATCAGATTGCATCAGACTGGCCAAGGCCAAAATAATAAACAAACACCTAAACAAACTGTACAAAGAAAAGCTCACATACCTATACAAATAAACAAAAGTCTGCTTCCCTTTCTCCCTGAAAAGCACAGACAAACACCTGCATCCAACAGAAATAGCAGCCGAGCCCTAGACTTGGACACTGACTTGGACACTAGATTTACGTTTATGGCATTTAGCAGACGCCCTTATCCAGAGCACCTTACAGAAGTGCTTTGAAGTCTCTATCAATAAATACATCCTTCTGTAAGGATCAAAACCAAAATGGGACAGGTTAATCTCAAAATATACAAACAAGCTTAGGGTTATATACCAAGAAGTATAATCACAAATCAAAAGTCACAAAGCACACACAGCGAACAAGCACGAATGCTGCCTACATTCCCTCTGGCTGTGCCGTATATATACCATCACAATGCTAGCGTCAGCACACCTGCAGATGGTGGGAGATGATGTGCAGGACCCCAGAAGTGACAAGAAGTGGCAAGACACCTGGATACAAACACCAGAAACACACACATACACAAAGGGTGGAGCATAACAATATTCGGAGCATGTGGTAGAAATACCCATTCCTGAAACAACTGAGGGATTTGGGGTTTCTTAACTCAAGAGAATATTCTCTCAATTCTCCTAGCACAGTTTGACCCACCACCAAGAGCAAAGATGCCAAGGATGCCGTGGAGGACCATCAGATTAGGCCCTATTTGTCATGCTGAAGCAGAGGCTAGTACTATGGCAGGCTAATTGGTCTATAAGGATATTTCTATCAGTGGTTCTGATACTATCTCTAGCACTAGCTAGATAGGATCCTGTCTCTCTCATTGGCTCCAATCCTATCTTTGTTACTGGCTCTAATCCTGTCTCTCTCATTGGCTCCAATCCTATCTTTGTTACTGGCTCTAATCCTGTCTCTCTCATTGGCTCCAATCCTATCTTTGTTACTGGCTCTAATCCTGTATCTCTCATTTGCTCTGATCCAAATTCTACTTGCCATAGTCAAATTCCTGTCATTGGTCTCAATGCTGCCTCTTAATTGGACTTGATCTCAACTTACTAACTACCCCTGGTCCCGCTCCTATCTCAGTTACTCGCCATGATTCCAAATCTGTTCCTGACACCATCTCTTCATTGCCCCAAATGCAATTCCTTTCATTGGCCCAATCCTGTCTCTTTCCTTATCCCCGATCCCACCTCTTCAAGTCTCTTTATTGGACCTGATCCCATCTATTTCTCAACCAATCCCATCTCTAGTACTGGTCCTCACTGTGTCTTTCTGATGACAACAGTCCTCTGTCTATCACTGGCTCTGATCCTGTCTGTTCTTTGTTCCTGGTCTCATCACTGTCTCTAGCTCTGTTTCTGGCTTCGATCACCACCCAGAACTCCTAGGTGCAGGGATCCATCAAAGAAAAGTTTGCATTTTTACGAGATGGAAAGTTTTTCACAGGGTCCAGGAATTTGTGGAACCCCCTGCCAACAATTCTGCCCAAGTGTTCCTCTCTTTGAGTATGACACTCCCATTGATCTTACCCTTGTGTCAGTATCTTCCATTGATCTAAATCTATCATCAATCTCTGAGCTCAAAATTCAGTTGTAGTTCCAGTGCTATTCCTTGTTCCAGACCATGTGCCTCAGTCCTCAACTCAGTCCCTGGTCTTGTCTTATTTTCAGGTCATGGTCTGAACCAAGGACCTGTTCAGTCTTCTCTAGCTTTTATGGATTCCTACTGACCCTACACTTGGCGGTACTGTCTGTGCCACCTTATGGACTGTGTTACCCTTAATCCTGTCATCAATACTTCCTGCTTTGGCTTGTTTACCCCAGCTCCTGCTCCAGGTCTACTTATCCATCTACTTTTTTTGCACTTGTGTGTAGATTGTTCAGATCTATTTTTTTCTCTTCTTTGACTTTTTGTAATTTGTCTTTTCTCCTGATTTATCATTACTTTAGGCAATGTTGGATTGCAGTTTCTTTTGAAATTTTTCTGGATTATATTATTTTCTTCAAGACATTTTATGATTTTCTGTTCCCTATTTGTCCCTCCAGATATTATGTCCTGTTGCACCCTTGTGTTTTCGAACCCTTTGCTTGTGAGCCTTTGCTGGGTATTGATACGCCACTGAATACATTTGGAGGGGTGCATTAACTGTGGAGTTTTTCATATGCAACCTCCTGATTTGTTAACTGCTGTGTCTCCTTGCCCTCTACCCTGTCCATGGACTAGGACTTTGATTCTTCTTGGAGAGAATAACGGTTACAAACACAGAGAATTAAAATAGATTACAAATGATGCTCATTTGCAAAATCTAGATGAAAACTCACTCTGTTTCTCTGAGTCAGGCTTTCCTTAAGGAACTGCAGAGATGCCTGGAAGATTCACGGTAAATCACCATGGAGACCCTGACTCTCACACCAACACACACACGCACACACACACACACACACACACACACATACCTGATACTTTGAGATGACAAGCTGGATACAAAAATAGTGGAAGCCGAGGGCTTCATCAGAAAAGTCAGATTTCCAGAAAGAAATGTGAGTCTATTTGTGTGTGTTTGTGTGTGTGTGTGTTTGTGTGTGTGTGTGTTTGTGTGTGTGTGTGTGTGGTTTGAGATGAAAACCTTTCACAGGTTGATTGAGAGCTGATGATTCATGTGTGATGCAGAGAGCTCCTGTTTATAGAATGAAATAAGGGAAATAACACACTTCAGGGCCTATTGAGTGTGTGTGTTTGTGTGTGTGGCCACTCCGACTCCTGGCCAGAGAGTGAGCACATAAACGGATGAATAAAAGATAAACGAATGAATATTGGATCTCAATCTTTCCTCTCTCTCTCTCTCTCTCTCTCTCTCACACACACACACACATGCACACACACTGACCTATGCGCAGACCTTCTCACCTGTTCCGTCCTTCATGTGTCAAAGGTACACATTCCCCTACAGGATTCAGTTTCCTTAATAGAATTACAAATTATATTAACCGTAAGCAGAGCCTGCGCTGCCTACTAAGAGATGTACGAGGCTCCTCAGGATCTCGCAGCCAGCAGGGGGCTCTCTAACAAAAGCTGGGCCATGATTGTTTCTGCTCAGGAAAATAAAGAAAGTGCGAGACTGTTTATGTATCTGAATGATCACATCTCGAAAAAAGAAGAAAAACATTCCTGACATTTCAAAAGGAGTTTATTCAAGAAATCAACCTCTTCGTTAATTTTACTGAACAAAAAATGTTCTTCTTCCTACTATGAAAGACACGCCCACATTCCCGTCTACAGTTTTAAAGAGGACGTCCATTCAGAGCCTCTCTCAATTCCATATATGGACTTAAAGACACTTCTACATTCCCATTTATGGGTTTTAAGATGATGTCCACTTAGAGCTGCTCACCTTTCCATATATGGACTCAAAGACACGCCCACATTCCCATTTACGGCTTTTAGAAGGATGTTTGCTCAGAGCTACACTCATTTGCATATATGGACTCAAAGACACTCCCACATTCCCATTTATGGCTTTTCGAAGGATGTTCGCTCAGAGCTACACTCATTTGCATATATGGAATCAAAGGCACGCCCACATTCCCATTTATGGCTTTTAGAAGGATGTTCGCTCAGAGCTACACTCATTTGCATATATGGACTCAAAGACACTCCCACATTCCCATTTATGGCTTTTCGAAGGATGTTCGCTCAGAGCTACACTCATTTGCATATATGGAATCAAAGGCACGCCCACATTCCCATTTATGGCTTTTAGAAGGATGTTCGCTCAAAGCTACACTCATTTGCATATATGGACTCAAAGACACTCCCACATTCCCATTTATGGCTTTTCGAAGGATGTTCGCTCAGAGCTACACTCATTTGCATATATGGAATCAAAGGCACGCCCACATTCCCATTTATGGCTTTTAGAGGGATGTTCACTCAGAGCTACCCTCATTTGCATATATGGACTCAAAGACACTCCCACATTCCTATTTATGGCTTTTAGAGGGATGTTCACTTAGAGCTACACTCATTTGCATATACGGAATCAAAGACACTCCCACATTCCCATTTATGGCGTTTAGAAGGATGTTCACTTAGAGTTACACTCATTTGCATATATGGACTCAAAGACACGCCCACATTCCTATATGGGTTTTAAAAAGAAGCCCACTCAGAGTCTCACTCATTTCCATATATATGGGTTTTAAGACAACGCCCACCCAGAGCCACACTCATGATTATATATGGACTCAAAGACACGCCCACAATCCAATTTATGGATCAACTGAAATAAAACAACTGAAAGGAAAACTGTTATACAGTATAATTTAAATTAAGCTTATAATTTCATTTTAATTAATTATGTGCCTGTGGAATGATAACAAATATTATGGTAATGCACACACACACACACACACACACAATAAATAATAACAAATTCTGACAGATTGGATCTGTTGCTAGAGAACAATGGACAGGCTGTGTGTGTGTGCTTGTGTGTGAGTGTGTGTGTGTGTTTGTGTGTGTGTGTGTGTGTGTGTGTGTGAATGTGTTTGTGACTGAGCCATTTCCACAGTAGAGCATCAAGTGGCAAAACTTTCAAACTGTGGGAGGAAGAGAGAGACAGAAGGAGAGCGACAGAGTGAGAATAACAGAGAACAGAGTAAACGAGTAGAGAAACAGAAATAATAAGTTGGAGAAAGTAAGACAGAGGGAAAGGTAGAGGACATATCAAGAGAGTGCGAGATCAAAAGACTGAAAATAAAACAGACAACAGAAAAGATAAGGGGAAAAAGTATGCGAGAGAGAGAGAGAAAGAGAGAGAGAGAGTGAGGGAGGAATGACATGGAGATTGTCCACTAATGCATGCCAGTTTCTGTGACACACTGTGTGTGTGTGTGTGAGTGTGTGTGTGTGTGTGAGTGAGTGAGTGTAAAAGAGAGACAGAGAGAGAGAGAGAGAGAGAGAGAGAGCAGCAGATCATATTGCAAAGATGAAGAGAGCGGCCGACGACGAGGGAAGTGAACTATTCCTCCGCTTCATCCCTCGATTCCTGCACTCCTCAGGACTTTGATGCTGAGGGACCAAGGAGGGCTTTCTCCCCCTGGACAGGAGAGCACCTAGGGATACACACACACACACACACACACACTTTCCTCACACATTTACTACACACACTCTGCTCAGGACTTAAACCCCCTTTTTTGGAGGACTTTATCTGGAGACACAGAATTAAAGAGGAAAACGAAAGAAAGAGGAGACGTTCAGGAGTGGAGTCCAGTGTCTGAGCGTGTGTGTGTGTGTGTGTGTGTGTGTGTGAGAGAGAGAGAGAGAGAAGCAGAGATGGACGGAGTGTGTGCATCCACCGGGAGCTGCTGCAGCCCCTCTGATCAAATGCTCCAGTTTGGATAACACACACACACACACACACACACACACACACACACACACACACTGAGCGGCAGCAGGAAACGCAAGGTAAGCACGACCTGGTTTAAACTTTTCTAAAACTACAGTTTTATCAAACTTTGATTACAAAGATAAAACCAGTTTATTCAACAATTTATCATGTATACAGTGATATATATATATAGATATATTAGTGATACGTATCTAACACACACACACACACACACACACACATTATATGTACGTTTTGTAAATGTGTTATATATGTTTCTGAACATGCGTCACATGATCAGAAACTGTGGACCTGTAAAGTAAAAGTGATGACTGCACACTGCTCTAGGAGATTATTATACAGGACTGCGTATAAAGCGTGTTATCTGTGTAAGATCTCGACATAAAGCACACACACACACACACACACACACACACACACACACACAGACAGAGAAAGCATTCTTATGAAACCTTCTATTTCCTGGAAATTATTGATTAACATTTGAGCTATTCTTTTATTGTTGTGATGAAAAATGAAACTCGAACTCAATACTTTTAAATACAACAGTAATGAAAGACAATACCATGAGAAGCTTAAAAAAATTAAATAAATAATAATTTAATCTGAATGATATATTAGCTAAAGATGTGCAAGTTATAAATATGTAAAATATGTAATATATTGTATTGTATATTGCATATTATAGTACAAGTATTTGCATATGCCAATCATTTGACAATACAATACTACAATAATTATTTATTTATATTAATATATATTAATTATATAATTATATTATATAGTAATTAAATACTGTATTGTTACTGTGTAAATATGGCGATGGATTACTATAATATAAATAATTGTATAGTTGCTGTATTGAAGTACATTTTGTTTTAATGTTTTTATACTTTTGATCAAAATTATATATGCAATTAATGATACACATTATATTTGCATATATAAATAATATATTATTAAATTACAAATACAGTAAATTACTACAGTTTGCACATATTGGAATGAAATATACCATATTTTATAGTCTATAGTAGAAAAACAAACATATGTAAAGAAATCTCTGATGTCTGAAATGTATTAGAGCAAAATTATGCATAAATGTTTATTAGAGCAAAATTATATAATATAATGCAAGTATATTTTCATAACATTATATTGTATTAAATAATTATATACTTCTTAATCAATATTTCACATAAATTTCAACAAATAATAATAATAATAATAATAATAATAATAATAATAATGATGTAAATTTCAAACATTCTCATAAAATTAAATAAATATAAAATATTAAAAATATTTACATTTATAACAGCAATAATAATCATCATCAAAAAATAGACAATTTATTGCTAAAAGTTTATTTAAAAAATAATTTAGCATTACAAATCATGGTTCTTAAATAGAAATAGAAATTAACGTGGAAGTAATTATTATTGCAAATGACAAAATAAAAACATTAGCATTATAGTTTTCAAATATTAGGACATTCAACACATAAGTTATATATAATTATATGTTTCAATGTAAACAATGTATAAATACAGTTATCATAACTTTTCATAATCTGATCCTAAACATATTTCTAATATAGTACCATTAGTATTAATGTGTGTGTACGGCAGTGTGCTTGATGTAACAGCATTACTGCTGACCTGATTTTAGAGCTGAGATACACAGCACTCATTATTATTATTATTATTATTATTATTATTATTATTATTGTTATATAAATCAACTTATGAGCTAGAGAATGTGTTAATATGATGTGATTTTAATTGTTAAATGTGAGAAAAGAAACTGTGTGTGTGTGTGTGTTGAGGGTGAAAATTCAAAATTCTATATTAGTAATTACAGTAATTAAATTAACAGAATTTGTATGTACAGAAATATTTTGCTCCCCACAAAGACAGGAAAAGCAGTGTGTGTGTGTGTGTGTGTGTGTGTGTGTGTATTTGTATGTGTGTGTGTGCGTGTGTGTGTGTTTCCCCAGACGTTGTGTCTGCAACATGACATCACTGGAATTCTCATAAACAAACAAGTCAGTTATAATTCTGCACAATCACACTTGTTCCCACACACACACACACACACACACACACACAAACACACACACACAAAACAGTGCTGAAATAATTAAAAAGAAACTTTGTGTGTGTGTGTGTGTGAGAGAGAGAGAGAGAGAGAGAGAGATGAAGATAGATGGTGAAGAGAAAGTGAGATAGAATATCTGTGTGTGTGTGTGTGTGTGTGTGTGTGTGTGTGTGTGAGGGCAGGTGTTTCGGTGTTCTGTTTTACCTGCTAAGGCCTCACATGGCTCATGGATGCCCTCTGGTGGTTCAGCTGAGTGTCTGTGTGTGTGTGTGTGTGTGTGTGTGTGTGTGTGTGTGTGTGTGAGTGTGAGTGTGTGCATGCGTGTCCTAATCATGTTCATTAACGCGACTGCAGTGGTGAAGTTTCCTGACGTGTTGCTGTGTAAGTCATATGATTGTGAAAGTTGGTCAGTGAGCTAGCGGGCCATGTGGAGGCAGAAGCAGCTGATCAGTGCTGCTGTTAAACAAAATAACGTATTAATGTGTGTGTTTTTCTTTACTTTAAGACCAGTAGAGAAGACGATGTGGTGACTATATGGCCAATCACACCCATATGTGCTTTTTGAACGTCTCATTCCAGATTTATTCCCCTGTGTTTGCTGTTATAATGAGCTCCACTCTTCTGGGAAGCTTTCCACTAGATGTTGGAGCGTGGCTGTGGGGATTTGTGTTCATTCAGCTACAAGAGCATTAGTGAGGTCAGGTGCTGATGTTGGGATGTCGAGGAGGTCTGGGGTTCAGTCGGTGTTCCAGTTCATCCCAAAGGTGTTCAGTGGGGTTGAGGTCAGGGCTCTGTGCAGGACACTCGAGTTCTTCCACTCCAACCTTCACACACCATGTCTTCATGGAGCTCGCTTTGTGCACAGGGGCATTGTCATGCTGGAACAGGTTTGAGTCTCTTAGTTCCAGTGAAGGGAAACTGTAATGCTACAGCACACAGAGACGTTCTATACAACTGTGTGGTTTAAACTTAGTGGGAACAGTGTGGGGAAGAACCAAATATGGGTGTGATGGTCAGGGGTGCACATACTTTTGGCATTATGGTCTAGCTGGATCACTTAAAACATTAGCACAACTTTCACAGCCATGAAACGAGGTTACAATTTCACTAAAGTGTAGATTACAACTCCTATGAACATGTCTCATTTCCAATTGAAGCCACACAGAGAAATCTAGAACCACAACAAGGAATCCAGAAGTACAGCAAGTACTATAAAACCATATTGAGGAATCTACAACAGCACTGAGGAGTATAGAACCACACAGAGGAATCTAGAACCATACTGAAGAGAAGAGAACCACACAGAGGAATCTACATCACCACTGAGGACCTTAGAGACACAGATATGCTAGAATTGCCTTAATGAATCACTCTGAGGAATATAGAACTGCACTGAAGAAAACATAAGTGCACTGATGAATCAAAAACCACACAATGGAATTTATAACTGCACTGAGCAAAATAGAATACACTTAGGGTCCTACAACCACACTGAGGGTCTTTAGAGCGACACCAAGAATTTGAGGACTAACAGGAGGGAAGTAGAATTGCACTGAGGAACCTAAAAATGCACTGGAGAATACAGAACAGCACTGAAGAACCTACAGCCACACTGAGGAATCTAGAAGAGCATTGAGGAACCTACAGCCACACTGAGGAATCTAGAAGAGCATTGAGGAACCTACAGCCACACTGAAGAATCTAGAAAAGCTCTGAGTAACCTACTGCCACATTGAGAAATCTAGAACCTAGTTAGGATCTTAGACCAGCACTAAATCATCTATAACTGCACTGAGGATTATAGAACAACTCTGAGGGTCTTAGCATCACACCAGAGGTTCTAGGACCGCATCGAGTAATCTAGAAAAGCACTAAGGAACATATACCACCCTGAGGGTCTGGGCATCACACCAGGGATTTTAGGGCCATATTGAGGATTCTACAAATGCACTGAGGAATCTAGAACCACATTGAAAATTCTAGAACCACACTGAAGAGTCTAGAACCCCACTGAGGAATCAAGAACCATACTGAAATTATAGAGCCGCATTGAGGGTCTTAAAGAACATCAGCTTGCAATTCTAGAATTGTACTATAGATCATAGAGCCACACTGAGGATCATGAAAATGCACTAAGAATTCTAGAGTTAGAACAGGAAATCTAGAACCACACTCCACATTCTAGAGCTGCACTGAGAAGAAAGTGTCACACTGAAGATCAGATCTGTAAGCAGAATTTCTAGAGCATCACAGAGGCTCCTAGAGAGTTTTAGAGGAGGATTTGAGAGCCATACTGAGGGTTCTAGAGCCATACTGAGGGTTCAAGGACCATAATGCTTTCTAATCCACAAATTCATTATTTAAAGTTATCAGCAACTCAGAATATTCAACATGCTGTCATGGAATGAAGTGTAGTGTGTGTGTGTGTGTGTGTATGTGTGTGTGTGTGTGTGTTAGTTATCTGAGATATCATTGTCCTGCTGTGAGCTTTTGGAAAACCCACACATTGTAACTTGAACTTAGACTCATAGAGAACTGATGTGGGGGCACACTACTACATACGTGTGTGTGTGTGTGTGTGTCTGTGTGTGTGTGTCTGTCGATCAGGTGTCTTGTTTTTCTGGCTGACTAATGTCCAAACTACAGTGCACACTCATAGTGATAGCACGACTAGCACCAAACACTCCTGGTTCATGAAAAACACATGACTCATACACTTCACACTTTCACTATCAAGTGGGTGACAGAGTTTGCATACCTGGACTAGCGTGCTAGCATGTTATCAGACTCAGTTAGCATGTTATCAGGCTGGCCAGAAACAGGATGAAGAAGGCCAACCCAATGTCAATGCCTTCAGCAATGCCTTCTGGGTAATTTGTGCTCAATTCTGCTGATAAAGTAAAGAAACTGCTCGTATAATTGCGAAGGGGACTAAAGCAAGGGGGAGTGTCATAAACAACGACTGGAACACAGCCATGGTGTCATTTATAAATAAATTAAAATCATTCAGACTCAAAGTCTCAAATGGTCATATTCAGCTACATAAGTTCAAAAGTTACTTTAATATATCAGTAAGGAAAGTTCCTGGTATTCAGAGTCGGGTTACGCAGCTGCTTAAGTGGATTTTCTGAGCTCTGCATTCAGATTATTAAAATCATCTGCGTGCAGTTCACAACTCTGAGGTTTCCAGATTTTTCTTGAGTAGAAGAGTTCGAGACAGAGTTTTTCAGGTATAAAAAATACAGATTAAAGAAGGAAATAGTGTTTTTTTTCATTGCTGTCAAATATAATGTAACATAAAAGCAAGACACTATTTAATAGATTAATATGATGATAATATGATGAATGAGAAGATGGTGAGTGTTGGAATAAATCGTATATCACTAATATATCACTGCATGAATAGAGTTAGTTGTAATTATCACATTAATCACTGGTTTAATTTAACAAAATGGCTTCCACACTCTTTATTCAGCAGCACATAGAATAGCACTTGATCCAGCACATCCTGTTCTTTCACATTTTATTTATTTATATCACGCTTCAACAGCTACTCATGAGCAGCAGCTCAATGAAACCACGAGATACTAAATTGAGGTCATGAAATTGTGCTGTGATCTCGATTTGAAGGATAATCTGACCGAGCGCTCATCTGCTACGCTTACAGAGAAACTTTAACTTCATGCATCACTTTATCCATAAATTATTCACTGCTCGGGATCAGCCATGTCTCTGATTAAGACCCATCTCCTCTGAAGTCTTCTGTGCAGAAAACATTTTCATGCACTTTAAAGTGATGATATTATTAATTAATACTGTCATATTTACTGTCATATTAATTAACACTGTCAATACGTGTCATATTTATGTAGTTAATATTGTACACAAATGTCATGCCATAGTGTGTGTGAGTGTATTTACACCAGAACATAAATTTTGAGCTGATATCATGCAAGAAACATGCGCTTAAGCACAGGATCAGAATCAAGTGTAACTGAGACACGCCCCTGCTTTAGACAAACTCCGCCCCCTGAATAGTGCTGAAGTCTAGTTACTTCTGAGCTCTGAATACTGATGTGTGTGATTTCAGCGTTAAATCCTTACTGCGTCATAATCTCTACTCTACCCAAAGTGTGTTAACTAGAACATCACAAATTACCTGCTGATCTGTGTGTGTGTGTGTGAGTGTGTGTGTGAGTATGTGAGAGAGAGAGAGATATAAGCAGGCCAGGCAAATAGAGCTTGAAATGTGTGTAACTGCCGCTTGTATATTTAGATTTTAGGCCACGCTCCCCCTCTCTGATTTTAGAAAAGTAGGGCTGTGATCTTTTCTCACATTTGCTGAATTTCTAAAGACTTCAACTTCCTTTCTTTCTATCATTTCTTTCATCCTAGTCCTCCTTTTTTCACTTTATTTTATATCTTTATTTCCACATTTTGCATTTGTACTTTCTCTCTTCACAGCGTTTTCTCTCTCTCTCTCTCTCTCTCTCTCTCTCTCTCTGTCTCACTCTGACTATCCATCTCAGGCTCTTTCCATCTGTCTTTCTCTCTATCTTTCTGTCTGTCTGTGCACCATATAACAGTGCACACAATGGTCTCCTGAGAATCTGAATTATCTCTCTGAAATACACACACACACACACACACACACACACACACACGCTCTTTGGAGGATGAAAAGCTTCTCTCTTAAGGACAGCAGTGCTTCCAAAACACATTCCACTTGTGTGTGTGTGTGGGATCTGATACTCTGCTAAGCTGCTCTGATCAATAATGCAACAGCCTGACAAACTCATAACACACACACGTACATACATACAAATGATGATCGTTACCACATGCACACACACACACACACACACACACACACTGCAGTATTAAATGCTTAATACAAACAGATAAAAATAAACTGATCATATTAAAAATTCACTCAGCAGGATATTATGTAACATTATGTAAACAATAATAACGTGTGATTTATTATTTATAGGAAAACTTCCGCCAAAAATGAAACGTCTTCCGTTTCTGTAATGCAGGCTCTTTAAACACTCATCTCAAGCAATATACTCTGTAATCTCACATTTGACCACAGAAACGTTGATCGTCTCCCGCTACAAAGTTCAATTTGGTTCCACCTTCAAACTTTAGAAGGCGGGGCTTAAGGGGGCAGAGTGATACCAAACTGCACTAAGTTGTCCAAGATGGCCGCCTCCGTAATGTTTCACAATGAAGTTGTGTTCATGTTTATAGATGGCATGAAAGTCTGTGTGACATCACTGAAGAACATGATTGGATTTCATTTGAGTGTTAGTTGTAAGAAAATGTGTGATCACTAACCCAACTGCTAACCCTTAACTCTTTTCTTTCAAAATGTGAAGTGCAAATTGTTATGAATTTACAAATTCACAGTTTATATGCATAAAAGATTCTGGCTCAGACAGATCAGCTAGCCTTCCGCTACCTGTCAGAGTCTTTAACCTTGTACCTCCAGTTCTTCATTTTCTGAGTTTTAATTTAATTATGTGTAATACTGTGCATTGTGTAGCTGATTTAAACACACTGATGTACTGATTTTAGTTTCTTTTATCATCTTTTCCTCCAGGCTTCTGGATTCTCCCACCCCTATTCCTGGGGCTGCTCCAAAACTGTCTGCTCCAACCCCTCCACTGACACCCCAGGACTGAACCATTGCCACAAGGGTGGGGGGGAGTCAGTGAAGGGGGAGAATACTTGCTAGCCTGTACTCTTATCACATCTTGATTGAAGAGGAGATAAAAAACAGAAGGATAAAAGATGAGTGTGAGCCGTATGAGCCGATACAGCATCGTGTCGTCGGAGGAAGACGCTTTGCGCCTGACCACGATCCATGGCAGCAGCGGCATTAATGGCTACGGCAATGGGAATGGAAAGATCCACACGCGCAGGAAATGCCGTAACCGCTTCGTGAAGAAGAACGGACAGTGCAACGTCCACTTCACCAACATGGAGCAGAAATCGCAGCGATACCTGGCCGACATCTTCACTACCTGTGTGGACATCCGCTGGCGCTACATGCTGATTGTGTTCACGCTTGTGTTTGTGCTGTCATGGCTGGCGTTCGGTTTGGCGTTCTGGGTGATCGCGCTGCTCCACGGCGACCTGGACAACCCGACTGGGGATGACAGCTTCACGCCGTGTGTCCTGCATGTAAATGGCTTCTTAGCAGCATTTCTGTTTTCCATTGAGACTCAGACGACCATTGGTTACGGTTTCCGTTGCGTGACAGAAGAGTGTCCGGTCGCCATCTTCCTTGTAGTCTTCCAGTCCATCGTGGGCAGTATTATCGAGTGCTTCATGATTGGCGCCATTATGGCAAAAATGGCCCGTCCCAAAAAGCGTACTCAGACTCTTCTGTTCTCCAAAAATGCTGTCATCGCCATGAGGGACGGGAAGCTCTGCCTCATGTGGCGCGTCGGGAACCTTCGTAGGAGCCACATCGTTGAGGCTCACGTCCGAGCGTTGCTAATCAAACCGCGTGTGACTGCTGAGGGAGAGTACATCCCGCTAGACCAGCTGGATATTAACGTCGGGTTCGACCAAGGGCTCGATAGGATCTTCTTGGTCTCTCCGATCACCATTTTGCACGAGATTGATGAGGAGAGTCCGCTTTATGGGATCAGCAAGCGGGATCTGGAGACGGCAGACTTTGAGATCGTGGTGATCCTCGAGGGGATGGTGGAGGCCACGGCCATGACGGCACAGGCTCGGAGCTCGTACTTGGCAAGTGAGATCCTGTGGGGTCACCGGTTTGAGCCGGTGCTTTTCGAGGAGAAGAATGAGTATAAGGTGGACTACTCATACTTCCACAAGACGTATGAGGTTCCGTCTACGCCGCGTTGCAGCGCTAAAGACATGCTCGAGAGCAAGTGTGTGTCTGCTGCCGACAACGCCTCTACGTTCTGCTACGAGAACGAGCTGGCGCTGCTCAACCGTGATGAGGAAGACGAGGAGGAATGCACCCAGAGAGATCGGCAAGACTTTGAACAGATATCTCGGAGCCTCGAGCAAAGGTCGTTCCGTCGCGAGTCTGAGATTTAACCCCCTTTGACCTTTTGATACATCTTGGTTTAACAATGCAGAACAATGCAAAAGTGCCATAACGTGAGGCTTGGAACTGTGCACATCGATAGGTGTGTGTGTGTGTGTGTGTGTTTGAGTATGTGCGTATGTGAGTGAAATGCTAAAAGAGAGATGATGCACAGTTCGGGCCAGAGACTTTTTTTCTTAATCCTGCACGGAAACTTGAATCTTTTCCTCCCTCTTGTTTTATTTTTCATAAATCTAGTTTAGTTAAACTCTTACCTTCTGAATCTGTAAATATTTTTGCGTAGATAGGTTATGAAATTGTGTGGATTATTTGCTTTCGTTCTAGAGAGAGAGAGAGAGAAAGGGGTTTCTTTTTTCTTTTATTTTTGTCTAGCACTACTGATTCCAAATGCCCACACACACACACACACACACATAGTACAAGCATGACAGATTCCTCTTTAAAGTTGCACTACTTAAACAATCACAAATGTCTCAGTGTGTTTCGACCAAGCAATAAATTTCATTAGACACATAAATAGAAACCCAGACAGGCTAACACATACACACACACACACACACACACACACACACAGTTGAGTGGGAATCTCTATAATTATCTATAGCACCTCCTGATTTTCCATTCCTTGGCGTTCCCGGAACAATGAGTGGGTGGTGCTTACATTTAATTTGACCAACCAGTGGCAAAGCTGATCATATGACATGAGCACAATGGTTTATCTAATATTAGCTAGCCTGCTAGCAAATTCAAGCTAGCTAACATTATGTTAAAAAAAAAAGTAACTTTATGAGTAGACTAGTGGTGATGTCACATGATCAGGTTTGCAACTGGTTAATCAAATGCAACTTAAGCTCCACCCCTTTTCTGCCAGAGACAGCTGTCAGTCTACCAATCAGGACGTACGATAGATTATGACATAGAGATACAAGTAATAATAATGACTAGACAATAAAACTGTTTACTTAAAGTTAGCGAGCCAAACAAGTGAAAAACAGAAGTGGCTGGTGATGTCATATTTTGTCAAGTTTTGTGATTGGCTGATCAAATGTAACCTAAGCCCCACCCCCTTGTCAACCCACAGCAAAAATCAGAATGTGCTTCTTTATGTGAATTTAATTGAATTTAATGTTTATAAATGTTTTAAGTACTTTGTATATTAATTTTATGTTTGATCCCCCTTTTAATATTCAAACCTCAGGGCCAGAACGAGGCTGCTGCATGTGTGTGTGTGTGTGTGTGTGTGTGTCAGCTATTTCTCCATTTGAGAGATTTATTAACATACAATTCCACAATAAATGCAGAATAAATGCAGAGCTTATACAATAAACAACACCAGTGTGTAACAAGTGCTTATAATACAAGTCCGATACATGTATAATACCAAAGTGCACTATTACACATCTGTAATAAACAAATACGACATTCAGGTTTAATCACAAAGTTGAAGTTTTCTTTTATTACCCAATAAAATATTCATCTGCTATGGCTGTAAAGGTGATAAAAAGCTGAACTCACTGATCAGACCTGACTCAGAGCTTTCCTAATTTTTAAAAAAAAGAATTTACCCCTTATGGTCTGAAGTGAAGTGAGGACATGGCTGAGTTTATTCTTTACTTCAACTTCAGAGTAGAGGTGTGCATCAGGACAAAAAAGGCACACAAGCAGGTGTTTTTTACTTTAATACAGGTGTCTGATGTGAAGCTTACTGCGTAAAGGAAGTCTGTATTCATTAACATGGGAAATGTACCGGTTACTCGCATGGCATTTACCGCATTCCTTCATCATCAGTAACTGCTTTATCCTGGTCAGAGGCGGTTTAAATGAACTTATTTTTTTTATATATATATTTTGAGATGAACAAACAACTATTTGGTCAAACTTTCTGTGGGAGGAGCTTGAGTGGGGGCAAAAAACCTCTAATGTAGTATATTGTTAGTCAAAAATGCTAACATGAAGCACCATTACTAAACAAGACGTAACCACTTGAAACTCTCTTATGTATAGCAATAAAATAATCCTAATGGTTAAGCGTTCAAAGGTAACAGTTGTTGTTATTCACTCATGTTAGCTGCATGTCTGGACCACTTAAGTAACACATTTTATATAGCTGGACCTTTCCAAATTTTAATTCAATACCCCTGGTTTAGAGTGTAGGGTTTAGGGGACTTGGCATGAGCTGTGAGATTAATGTGATGGTACAGGTTCCACTAGCAGGGTTTAGGGTTTAGGGATTGAGGGTCTTGCAGTGGGATATGAGATGCAGGCCTTCACTAGCAGGGTTGAGGGTTTAGGGATTGAGGGTCCTGCAGTGGGCTATGAGATGCAGGCCTTCTGTAGAAGGGTTTAGGGTGTAGTGTATAGGGATTGAGGGTCTTGCAGTGGGCTATGAGATGCAGGCCTTCTGGAGAAGGGTTTAGGGTGTAGTGTATAAGGATTGAGGGTCTTGCGGTGGGCTATGAGATGCAGGCCTTCTGTAGAAGGGTTTAGGGTGTAGTGTATAGGGATTGAGGGTCTTGCAGTGGGCTATGAGATACAGGCCTTCTGTAGAAGGGTTTAGGGTGTAGTGTATAGGGATTGAGGGTCTTGTAGTGGGCTATGAGATACAGGCCTTCACTAGCAGGGTTTAGGGTTTAGGGATTGAGGGTCTTGCAGTGGGCTATGAGATGCAGGCCTTCTGGAGAAGGGTTTAGGGTGTAGTGTATAGGGATTGAGGGTCCTGCAGTGGGCTATGAGATGCAGGCCTTCTGTAGAAGGGTTTAGGGTGTAGTGTATAGGGATTGAGGGTCTTGCAGTGGGCTATGAGATGCAGGCCTTCTGTAGAAGGGTTTAGGGTGTAGTGTATAGGGATTGAGGGTCTTGCAGTGGGCTATGAGATACAGGCCTTCTGTAGAAGGGTTTAGGGTGTAGTGTATAGGGATTGAGGGTCTTGTAGTGGGCTATGAGATACAGGCCTTCACTAGCAGGGTTTAGGGTTTAGGGATTGAGGGTCTTGCAGTGGGATATGAGATGCAGGCCTTCTGTAGAAGGGTTTAGGGTGTAGTGTATAGGGATTGAGGGTCTTGCGGTGGGCTATGAGATGCAGGCCTTCTGTAGAAGGGTTTAGGGTGTAGTGTATAGGGATTGAGGGTCTTGCGGTGGGCTATGAGATGCAGGCCTTCTGTAGAAGGGTTTAGGGTGTAGTGTATAGGGATTGAGGGTCTTGCGGTGGGCTATGAGATGCAGGCCTTCTGTAGAAGGGTTTAGGGTGTAGTGTATAGGGATTGAGGGTCTTGCAGTGGGCTATGAGATGCAGGCCTTCTGTAGAAGGGTTTAGGGTGTAGTGTATAGGGATTGAGGGTCTTGCGGTGGGCTATGAGATACAGGCCTTCTGTAGAAGGGTTTAGGGTGTAGTGTATAGGGATTGAGGGTCTTGCGGTGGGCTATGAGATGCAGGCCTTCTGTAGAAGGGTTTAGGGTGTAGTGTATAGGGATTGAGGGTCTTGCGGTGGGCTATGAGATGCAGGCCTTCTGTAGAAGGGTTTAGGGTGTAGTGTATAGGGATTGAGGGTCTTGCGGTGGGCTATGAGATGCAGGCCTTCTGTAGAAGGGTTTAGGGTGTAGTGTATAGGGATTGAGGGTCTTGCAGTGGGCTATGAGATGCAGGCCTTCTGTAGAAGGGTTTAGGGTGTAGTGTATAGGGATTGAGGGTCTTGCAGTGGGCTATGAGATACAGGCCTTCTGTAGAAGGGTTTAGGGTGTAGTGTATAAGGATTGAGGGTCTTGTAGTGGGCTATGAGATACAGGCCTTCACTAGCAGGGTTTAGGGTTTAGGGATTGAGGGTCCTGCAGTGGGCTATGAGATGCAGGCCTTCTGTAGAAGGGTTTAGGTTGTAGTGTATAGGGATTGAGGGTCTTGCAGTGGGCTATGAGATGCAGGCCTTCTGTAGAAGGGTCTAGAGTGTAGGGTTTAGAGGACTCACCATAAAATATAAGATTTATATGATGGAACATGATCCTGTAGAAGAGTTAAGGGTGTAGTGTTTAGGGTTTAGGAGAGATACTGAGATTAATAGAATGGTACAGACCTCTGTAGAAAGGATTTAGGGGACTTAACATGAGCTACAAGGTGAGCTTCAACAATAGTGTACACCCTGTGTAATGGTTTAGGGTGCAGGGTGTAGGGTTTAGGGAGTAGGGTTTACGGAATTTAATATGAGCTAAAAGGTTAGCTTCAACAATGGTCTGTATAAAGGTTTAGGGTGTAGGGAGTAGGGTGTAGGGTTTAAGCTTTTATGGGGTTCGTTATGAGATTAAATGATAATTATATGGCTTTATAAAGAAGACTTTTATACTCTTACTCACAATCCTTAAACCACACCCACTAATTGGGGATGTGGTTGTAACCATGGAAACAGAGCTGAGTTTCAGTGATTCTCAGCTCCACACCTGAAACACTGCAATGTAGTTTACTCCAGAAACACTTGTTCTGTTAACTTCCTCCTGTTATTTTATAAACCTTTTTAATAAGGTGGTGATTTATCTCGTAGCTGGTTGATTCGGTGTGACTCTTTAAACTTTATCGATAGATTAGCTTTTGCTCTGCCCTATAGTGACATATACTGTATATTTGCTATGATAAAATCTATAACAAAGGGATGCTCTATATGCTGATAAGCCCCGCCCACTTTTTACGCTGGAAGGTGAGAAGCTGTTCGTGTAGCTGATATGAACCTCATTAAGAAGTGATCTTTAAAGCTTTTGTGTGATTGATAGTATTAAGTGCAGAAAAAAGGACAAAGTGACAGTGAAACAACAAAGCGTAAACATTTTACTCAGTAAAAGAATTAAAAACAAACTTAAAACAGTCTATTTTTTTAGTTTGTTTAATCTATGCACAAGAGCAGAGTGGTGAAGCTGAGAGCAACATGTCCCTGGAATGTGCTGGGGCTATTTATTTATTTATTTATTTATTTATTGATTGAATGATTATATACACAAATACCAAATAGTTATGAAAGATAGAAAGAATGTTTTTGGATGCTGGAAATAATGTATTAAAAATGTAAAATGTAAAAATTATTTACTAGAATATAAAACATAAAATATATGAATCTAAAAATATTAAATATATTAGTGCAAATTTTATTAAGTTACATTAAAGATACCTAATTTTAAAATTAAAATTATGCCTATGCCTTTTTTTACAAATTCAAACAAAAGAAGAAATTGCGTTTTGTGTGTGTGTGTGTGTGTGTGTGTGTTATTCTCTTGTTTGCACAGCCTCCATACTGGTCATGTTTTTAAAGCAATAATGAATTTAATCAGCAATAATGAGGACAACCAACAATCACTTTTACTTCAGATTTATTCTAAATTAGGCAAAACTGGAAACTAATAACACTTTAAAACATGCAGACACCAGAATAATAGGACAATGGAAACTACTGAACTTTAGAAATTAGGAGAAGTTAAATAATTCCTGTAAACTAGTGGACACTGGCAACTGAAATAACAGCTGAACCCAGCAAAGACTAGAATACAGGGACTGCTGAAATTTAAGGAGAAGGAGAATACAGATGAAAGGATAACTAAATAAAGAATCAGACTGAACACTCTACAATCAGGCTGAACATTCTAGAATCAGACTGAACGCTCTACAATCAGATTGAACGCTCTAGAATCAGGCTAAACACTCTACAATCAGGCTGAATGCTCTAGAGTCAGACAGAACACTCTACAATCAGACTGAACACTCTACAATGGGACTGAACGCCCTACAATCAGGCTGAACGCTCTACAATCAGACTGAACGCTCTAGAATCAGACAGAACGCTCTACAATCAGATTGAACGCTCTACAATCAGACAGAATGCTCTACAATCAGGCTGAACGCTCTACAATCAGGCTGAACGCTCTACAATCAGGCTGAATGCTCTAGAGTCAGACAGAACACTCTACAATCAGACTGAACGCTCTACAATGGGACTGAACGCTCTACAATCAGACAGAACGCTCTACAATCAGATTGAACGCTCTACAATCAGACAGAACGCTCTACAATCAGACAGAACGCTCTACATTTAGGCTGAACGCTCTAGAGTCAGACAGAACACTCTACAATCAGACTGAACACTCTAGAATCAGACTGAATGCACTACAATCAGGCTGAACAATCTAGAATCAGACAGAACGCTCTACAATCAGGCTGAATGCTCTATAATCAGGCTAAACGATCTACAATCAGACTGAACACTCTACAATCAGACTGAACACTCTACAATCAGGCTGAATGCTCTATAATCAGGCTAAACGATCTACAATCAGACTGAACACTCTACAATCAGACTGAACAATCTAGAATCAGACAGAACGCTCTACAATCAGACTGAACACTCTACAATGGGACTGAACGCTCTACAATCAGATTGAACGCTCTACAATCAGGCTGAACGCTCTACAATCAGGCTGAATGCTCTATAATCAGGCTAAACGATCTACAATCAGACAGAACACTCTACAATCAGACTGAACAATCTACATTAAGATTGAACGCTCTATAATCAGACTGAACGCTCTACAATCAGGCTGAACGCTCTAGAATCAGACTGAACGCTCTACAATCAGATTGAACGCTCTACAATCAGACAGAACGCTCTACAATCAGACAGAACGCTCTACAATCAGACTGAACGCACTACAATCAGACTGAACGCTCTACAATCAGACTGAACGCTCTACAATCAGACTGAACGCTCTACAATCAGACTGAACGCTCTACAATCAAGCTAAACACTCTACAATCAGGCTGAATGCTCTAGAGTCAGACAGAACACTCTACAATCGGACTGAACACTCTACAATGGGACTGAACGCTCTAGAATCAGACAGAACGCTCTACAATCAGACTGAACGCTCTACAATCAGACTGAACGCTCTACAATCAGACTGAACGCTCTACAATCAGGCTGAATGATCTACAATCAGGCTGAACACTACAATCAGTCTGAACGCTCTACAATCAGGCTGAACGCTCTACAATCAGACTGAACGCTCTACAATCAGACAGAACGCTCTACAATCAGACTGAACGATCTACAATCAGGCTGAACACTCTACAATCAGACTGAACACTCTACAATCAGACAGAACACTCTACAATCAGACAGAACGCTCTACAATCAGACTGAACGATCTACAATCAGGCTGAACGCTCTAGAATCAGACTGAACAATCTACAATCAGACAGAACGATCTACAATCAGGCTGAACACTCTACAATCAGACAGAACGCTCTACAATCAGGCTGAACGCTCTACAATTAGACTGAACGCTCTAGAATCAGACAGAACGCTCTACAATCAGACTGAACAATCTACAATCAGACAGAACGCTCTACAATCAGGCTGAACGCTCTACAATCAGGCTGAACGCTCTACAATTAGACTGAACGCTCTAGAATCAGACAGAACACTCTACAATCAGACAGAACGCTCTACAATCAGGCTGAACGCTCTACAATCAGGCTGAACACTCTACAATCAGGCTGAACACTCTAGAATCAGGCTGAACACTCTAGAATCAAGCTAAACGATCTACAATCAAGCTAAAAGCTCTAGAATCAGACAGAACGCTCTACAATCAGACTGAACGCTCTACAATCAGACTGAAAGCCCTAGAATTAGACAGAATGCTCTAGAATCAGACAGAATGCTCTACAATCAGACAGAACGCTCTAGAATCAGGCTGAAAATTTAGGAATCGTGATGAAAATTCTACAATCATGTTAAACCTTCTACAGTCCTGTTCATTTTAGAATCACGTGCAATGCTCTAGAACTGCGCTGAACATTCTGGAACATCACTGCTGAGAATTGAAGTATGTCTTATGCACAAATTTATGTTCATTTCTATAACCAAGAGACAGGTGACGGTAGGGACGTAAACATGGCTGCTGTTTGTACGTTTTCACCCAGTCGCTCTGTGTGTGTTACACTGCAGTGCATCTGGCATCTTCAAGAGGCAGCAGTGAACCCATAATAATCAGAAACGTTAGTAAATCTGCTCTTTCTCCTGATAAATCTCTACCTAAATAAAACTCTACTGCATTATGTACTGTACTGTAACTTCCATACAGCCAGTCAGAAGACGTGAGTTTCTGTTATTAAAGAATGTCTATTATTCTATCGTTAAAGAGTCATGATGGAGAAGCGTAGCGTCTGAGAAAATGTTCCTGATAGTTTATTAGTTTATTCCTGAGCTTCAGACCCTCACGATTCTCACATGGGACACGACAGATTCACACACTATATTTTTCTACAGAACTCTAATGGTTTTGCTGCTGAGCGAGGTTTCGTTCCACACTAATCTTCATTTCACAACCTTTTAATGTCTTTCATTGTAAATATTTCTCTGAACAAGAGGACAAGAGGAGTGTGACCGGGAAAAGCTGGACATTTATACAAGTCTTCCACAGCCCAGAAACACACACACACGTACACACACACACACACACACTGGGCTCGTACTGTACATGAATCATGCAGAACTGCTGAATTATTCAATTAAAGCATAATTATTAAAAAAAAAACTGTCTTTTAGACTGTTCGTTCATTAATATGAATTGTGTGTGTGTGTGTGTGTGTGTTGTGCAATATGTAAACAACCATTTTTGGTAGTGGATTTTTTTTTTATATTTGTGGTTGACTTTCATAAAGTAAGGTTTCATTTGATATGTATCATGAAACTTGACACACTTCTCAGTGATTGGACACACCTCCATGCTGTAACCACCTGATGCACTACACACACTGGCCGGGATGCGAGCTGGCAATTAGCGCGATGCCGTTATATGTGCAGAAAAACTAGCCAGAGTCACATAATAATAACTTTAACATGTGATGTGGGGACAGAAATCCACATCTCACAGCTAAAAGTCTGTCAGGTGAATTTCTGACTCATTGTCGAGGGTGTAAAGAGAATGTGCTACGTTAGACTTACACTTAAAACTTAGCTAGCTATCTCACCGTACCTTATTCCATTACATTCACTACCACTTTTTAGCCTGGTCAGTTCCCAGGCTTTTACGTTTACTAATAAATATATATGTGCACCCCTGACTAGCCCGGCGTTAGCATGTTGCTGTGACGAGAAACACATCATCGAAACAACACAATTTTATACAATTTTAACTCTATGACGTCATCAGTATGTGGGTGCTTATGAACTTGTGATAGAAACACGGCATTACACTTCATACACTCTCTAACTGGCATTTAAAGGCAAATCAAAAGCTGCGTCTATTTATTTATTTATTTATTTATTTTGACCTTGTTCAGCCACGCCCCTGATTGTGCACTTTTTCTACTCACATTACAGGAGATAATGCATTATGGTTTCAGTTTCAAATTTTCTTTAAAACAACCACTGGCTGGGGATCAGGGATCCATGCATCTGTGTTCATTTTGCATGAGAAAGTTGTCTTGAATCTGAATTTGATTAACTGAAATTTAAAAATGTGCTGGTAAAAGTAAGAAATTCCACCAGATATATTTATTCATTCACTGATTCATTCAGTGTTCAAGTGTTACACAGACATTGTAAGTATATACAGAACATACATTTTTTGAATAAAATGTCAAAACATTAAAATGTAGCCTAAATAAGCATTAATTTTCAGATTAAAAATTAAAATAAATAAAATGAAGGTTCTAGCGCACACTCTAGAATGTCCCTCGTTAAGAGATCGCCATCTTGTGGCAGGAGAAAGTTATTACAACTTGGACACACGAGTCATTTTACTGATTCGGTTTCTAAATAGCTTGAAATGTTTTGATTCGGAATCGAGTCACTACATAGAATGGTGTCCAGTTAGATTTTATATACAATAATACGTGATACTCAAACGGTATATAACAATTGTTTAGTTTTAGTCTTTTTTATAGTGTGCTGAGTATTTTAAAAGCATTTAAATTCTTTTAATTTTAATTAAAAGAATTTTAATTTTTGTGAGAATCTGAATCGATTCACACAAAAAGAATCACTTAAAGGAATCGAATCGCGCATCACTGTAATGAGCGTTTGTTGTTGTTGTTTAAAGCGTGTAAAATGCCTGATGTTAACTGTGAATGTTTTTTAGTAGATATTACACTCGTGTCTCTTATTAAACCGTGTTTAGAGTTGT
>NC_069710.1:35060766-35070766 GCF_027358585.1 Pangasianodon hypophthalmus | reverse complement strand
TTACTGGACACTGAGCCCCTCCTCATAGTAACTAAACCCTCCTTATTGGGCACTGAGCCCCTCCTCATAGTAACTAAACCCTCCTTATTGGGCACTGAGCCCCTCCTCATAGTAACTAAACCCTCCTTACTGGACACTGAGCCCCTCCTCATAGTAACTAAACCCTCCTTACTGGACACTGAGCCCCTCCTCATAGTCGCTAAACCCTCCTTACTGGGCACTGAGCCCCTCCTCATAGTCACTAAACCCTCCTTATTGGGCACTGAGCCCCTCCTCATAGTCGCTAAACCCTCCTTACTGGGCACTGAGCCCCTCCTCATAGTAACTAAACCCTCCTTACTGGACACTGAGCCCCTCCTCATAGTCACTAAACCCTCCTTATTGGGCACTGAGCCCCTCCTCATAGTCACTAAACCCTCCTTATTGGGCACTGAGCCCCTCCTCATAGTAACTAAACCCTCCTTACTGGACACTGAGCCCCTCCTCATAGTAACTAAACCCTCCTTATTGGACACTGAGCCCCTCCTCATAGTCACTAAACCCTCCTTACTGGACACTGAGCCCCTCCTCATAGTAACTAAACCCTCCTTACTGGACACTGAGCCCCTCCTCATAGTCGCTAAACCCTCCTTATTGGACACTGAGCCCCTCCTCATAGTAACTAAACCCTCCTTACTGGACACTGAGCCCCTCCTCATAGTTACTAAACCCTCCTTACTGGACACTGAGCCCCTCCTCATAGTCACTAAAACCCTCCTTATTGGACACTGAGCCCCTCCTCATAGTCACTAAACCCTCCTTACTGGACACTGAGCCCCTCCTCATAGTCACTAAACCCTCATTACTGGACACTGAGCCCCTCCTCATAGTCACTAAACCCTCCTTACTGGACACCGAGCCCCTCCTCATAGTCACTAAACCCTCCTTACTGGACACTGAGCCCCTCCTCATAGTAACTAAACCCTCCTTATTGGACACTGAGCCCCTCCTCATAGTCACTAAACCCTCCTTATTGGACACTGAGCCCCTCCTCATAGTCACTAAACCCTCCTTATTGGGCACTGAGCCCCTCCTCATAGTAACTAAACCCTCCTTACTGGACACTGAGCCCCTCCTCATAGTAACTAAACCCTCCTTATTGGACACTGAGCCCCTCCTCATAGTCGCTAAACCCTCCTTACTGGACACTGAGCCCCTCCTCATAGTAACTAAACCCTCCTTATTGGACACTGAGCCCCTCCTCATAGTAACTAAACCCTCCTTACTGGACACTGAGCCCCTCCTCATAGTTACTAAACCCTCCTTACTGGACACTGAGCCCCTCCTCATAGTCACTAAAACCCTCCTTATTGGACACTGAGCCCCTCCTCATAGTCACTAAACCCTCCTTACTGGACACTGAGCCCCTCCTCATAGTCACTAAACCCTCATTACTGGACACTGAGCCCCTCCTCATAGTCACTAAACCCTCCTTACTGGACACTGAGCCCCTCCTCATAGTAACTAAACCCTCATTACTGGACACTGAGCCCCTCCTCATAGTAACTAAACCCTCCTTATTGGACACTGAGCCCCTCCTCATAGTCACTAAACCCTCCTTATTGGACACTGAGCCCCTCCTCATAGTAACTAAACCCTCCTTACTGGGCACTGAGCCCCTCCTCATAGTCACTAAACCCTCATTACTGGACACCGAGCCCCTCCTCATAGTCACTAAACCCTCATTACTGGGCACTGAGCCCCTCCTCATAGTCACTAAACCCTCCTTACTGGACACTAAGCCCCTCCTCATAGTAACTAAACCCTCCTTACTGGACACTGAGCCCCTCCTCATAGTCACTAAACCCTCCTTATTGGACACTGAGCCCCTCCTCATAGTAACTAAACCCTCCTTACTGGACACTAATCCCCTCCTCATAGTAACTAAACCCTCATTACTGGGCACTGAGCCCCTCCTCATAGTAACTAAACCCTCCTTATTGGACACTGAGCCCCTCCTCATAGTAACTAAACCCTCATTACTGGACACTGAGCCCCTCCTCATAGTAACTAAACCCTCCTTACTGGACACTGAGCCCCTCCTCATAGTAACTAAACCCTCCTTACTGGACACTAAGCCCCTCCTCATAGTAACTAAACCCTCATTACTGGACACTGAGCCCCTCCTCATAGTCACTAAACCCTCCTTACTGGACACTGAGCCCCTCCTCATAGTAACTAAACCCTCCTTATTGGACACTGAGCCCCTCCTCATAGTAACTAAACCCTCATTACTGGACACTGAGCCCCTCCTCATAGTAACTAAACCCTCCTTACTGGACACTGAGCCCCTCCTCATAGTAACTAAACCCTCCTTATTGGACACTGAGCCCCTCCTCATAGTCACTAAACCCTCCTTATTGGACACTGAGCCCCTCCTCATAGTTACTAAACCCTCCTTACTGGACACTGAGCCCCTCCTCATAGTAACTAAACCCTTGATCATGAAAGCATCTGTTCAGATTTGTAAGACATCATATTTGTTCTCTAAACACTTCCACTTAATCCCTAAATTCTTGTGTGTGTATAAATGTGTGTGTGTGTGTGTGTGTGTTGTCTGCAGGACGGTAATGATTTTGTGGAGTGTTATGATGAGTTGCGTTACACACAGTGTCCACTCCTGTTGGTCAAGCTGAGGGTAGAAGAGTCGAGCATCACGTTTCAGCCAACGCTGCCTCAGTGCTGGGAGCTCATAGAAAACTCCTTCATCCACATCATCACCAGCGCTGACCACTTACCCCGGGTACACACACACACACACACACACGGGTGTTTCTGCTGGGAGATGATACCACACAAACGATCACTTTCACTTTCTGTGACTGAATTTGAACTTGAGATTTCTTTCAGGTGGAGTGTAGCCTGTTCCCTGAGCTCCAGAAGAAGGATTTAACACTGCGCTCTGTCAGACAGGACGAGTCGCTCGTGACAGACCTGATTAATCAAGCCAGAGTGATCTATCAAAGGAACACTGTAGGGCCACATAGGTGAGCGAGTGGTTTAAACACACCTGTTTCACCATCACATGAAGTTTAAAGCAGACAGAACGTGAGTGCCTTCGCTCCCTGCTCCAGAAGTTTTCTTTTCTTTTTTTCTTCCCTCAATTCAACTCTCTAACTGTCTGACTGCTTGTACTAGCCAATCCTAGAGCTGTCAGAATGTGGTGAAGCGTGCTTCTCTGTGTGATCCAGATCCTCACAGCTTTATTTTGTAAAGGTGTGTTATGGAACATTCTGTGTGTGGTTTGTGTGTTTTGTGTTCTGCAGATATTTGGAGATTTATAATAAATACAGCAATCTGCTGGATCAGTCAGCCAGCCAGGACATTCTCTCATTCCTCCAGGAGAAACACTCACTACAGGGCTTTGTCAAAGTAAACACACACACACACACACACACACACATTTACTTTTTCAAAGGTATTCATGTGTGCGACTTGGCGCTGAAATTTGCCACAGCAAAATTGATAATGCTAAATACTAATACATTTGTCAGTGTGTTTGTTAATTAATTTATCAATCTTCATTAATAACATTAATTTCCATAATAATTTATTGTATATAATAGTATATTTAACAGATATAAGTTCAGTGCCCTGAACGTGTCGTTGTGAACTAATAGAGCACTAATGTCATTTCATAAAATTCATATCACATTTGTAATAAATGTCTAAATAATCAGTTTTTAAAAATGAGCGAAAAAGCAAAAACAGCAATAAATAAATAAATGCAAACTCAGATCAGTGGCTGTCACATGACATTTTGTGAATAATTACCACCCCCTAGTGGCTAGTTTTTGTTGTTGTTCTTTTAAAGACCATCGTGGTAATGAATGCAGGTTTCACACACACACAGTGTTCAGTGTGTTAGAGCAGAACCCGGTGTGAAGTGGACGAAATACATGATGTGAATTGAGCCAAAGCACAGAGCTGTAGCACTGCAGAAACGCCATGTGTTCTGGAGATTCAGACCCACAAACAAAACGAGAAAATAAATGCTCTGCAGTCATGTAGTGGCCATGCTCGGGTGATTTTTGTGATTTCTTTGTGTGACGGTTTGTTTACCTTCTTGTTCACGTATTTCTAACTATTGAATGAAAATATTTTCCGAGGATGTTTCAGCACCACACACACCTTAGCCGATATTTTGTAAAATAGTTTCAGTATGTTATTATAACTATAGATTATATGTTAAAATAAAAACAGGTCATGATATTGCCCTCAGATTTTTGGACCTGACTGCACTGACCTTTAGAAAGAACTGTATAAATAATGGATGTTGTGATCACCCACTCTGTGTGTGTGTGTGTGTGTGTGTGTGTGTGCAGAAGATTGAAGGAGTGAACAGTGTGTGGAACGAGATCTCGTCTCTGCGTGTGACCGTCCCTCTGTCACTCTTCTGTCTGGAGGCGGTGAAGCTCCACCAGGATCTGTGTGACCGCACGGAGAACCTGAAACACCTGCTCATCACCTACGAGCTGGAGGAGAACCGACAACTCAACCAGAGGTGAGGAGACACGCTGCTGCACTACCTGTAATGTACCACACATCTGTACACAATCTGCATAAGGAGAATTAACACGTGTGTGTGTGTGTGTGTGCAGTATCTGTGAGCGGTACCAGCAGATCACACACACACTGATGAGTGTACCAGCCACCACAGAAGAACTCGTGGAGCTCAGTCACTTCCTGAAACACACCAGCGATGTGACTGTACACACACTGCGTGATGAAATTAGCGAAGCGGCCAAACGCCTGAGCTTCCTGCTGGACTACGCCACTCTCACCGGTACTGAAAAAACCAAAAGATTACTAAAATTGTTCTCCAATGAAGCCGAGTCTCTCGTCTCTCTCCTCCTTATCGCCTCTGCTGCTCCCTGCAACACAGAACATTCAGTTAGCCAGATTTCCCACAGGTGTGTGTGGTCCGTACCACTCACCTTCTCCGTCACAAACCAGCGCTCGGCCACGCCCCCTCTTCCACACAAATGTTTATCTCATTGTTCTGTTGTTTTATTTTTTTTTTACTGTTTGTGAAGTTTGCTTATTTAACTGATAGTCTAAAATAGTCCAAAGAGCCAAAGAGAACTAACAGGACGTTGGAATTATTTTTTTTTTTTCAAATCTCCAGCTATGATAAATAAGTGGTGTGAGACAAAGACTAAGAGGAACTTAGACTAAGATTTATATAGTGGTTTAAAGTGTGTGTGTGTGTGTGTGTAGGTGATGACATTAAGCTGAACAGCAGCGTGTTCAACTGGCCGGAGCAGATCCGTAATGTGTGTGAGGTCCATAAGGACAAACTCGCCAATCAGAGAGATCATATTGAGGACCAACTGTGCAAGAGGTGTTCACACACACACACACACACTTTTACATATACCTGTGTGTGTTTGTGCATACAGTACTGTGCAAAAGTCTTGGCACCCTATATAATTTTTTCTTTTTTTTAGTACAAACTTTGTTTATTTTCTGACTTCTACATTATTGATTCAGTACAAAAACATTTTAGATTCCAAACATTAGTTTTCCAGCACAAAATGAAACGTTACAGAAAAATGTTTGTATGTCAGTAAAGAAAGCAGCAGATTCCATAAGAGACACTTTTCAGATAAAAACAGAATGAAGGCTGCTGGGTTTCGCTGCAGAAATAAGAAGCGAGTCGACAGTCAAAGTCTCCAGAAGAACTGTGGCTGCTTCTGCAAGATGCTCAGTAACACTTCCAGCTCATTTCCTTATAAAACTGCACACACTGCACCTCAGATACTGCTTTATTTATTTAAAGTGAAGGATCGTCACATTAAATACTGACTTTGTTTCATTTGTTACTGTTTACTGCTCTTTATAGAGTTTTTTTAATGTAGAAACATCTTTGGCATCTTTGCTCTACAGCATTTCTTTACATCTGCCTAAGACTTTTACACACTAGTGTACGTTTTTGTTTATATACCAAACAATACCAAATTTTACTATTAAAAATTAAATAGCTAGGGCAAATTCTCTTGAATACTGCTTTTAAATGTTAACTATTTTAAAGATTTATATTCCAAATTAGTGTGAATATTCTGAGGCTTTAGCCTTTAATTTTATTGTAGAATTACAAAGGGAGGATTTATTTAAAAACGGAGATTATTTTATAGTCACGTGTGTTACTTGGTTTTACAATTCTTACAAGGAATCATTTACTATCTTTCACTCCTCTTTATTTATTCATTCATCTATTTTTTTTAATAGACAGAAGCACAGGCTCCCAAATGGCTTCCTCTTTACTGCATGTGCCTCCTGCTAGAGCTTGTGCAGGGTGTTTTATTAGTGTGTGCGTTAAACTGTCAAAAAAACGAGAATGTGTGTCTAAAGATGTGGGGCACTTGTGTGTGTGTGTGTGTGTGTGTGTGTGAGACAGGGTTACAGAGTTGGAACACACACTGCAGGATCTATTTAAAGAGACCGAAGTGTTTAAGAAGAAAGAACTGATAAGTGTGGAGGAGATGAAGAGCAATGTGGAGAAACTCGACGAGATCACAGCATGCCTGATGAACGCTGCCACACAGATTGAGGTGTGTGTGTATGTGAAAGTGTGTGTGTGTGTGAAAGTGTGTGTTATATTCAGTGTTTTCCCTGCCACTGAAAATTCAAGGTGGATTTTTTTTCCACATTTGCCTGAGTAGAACACTCAGGATTTAAAACTCCAAAGAAAGGGTCGCTCAGTGGTTAAGGCATTGGGCTTCTGAGTGGAAGGTTATAAGTTCAAATCCCACCACCAATAAAACACCAGCAAGCTCAGTGAGGTCCCTGAGCAAGACTCTTAACCCTCAACTGCTCAGCTGTACCCTGTCTCGATTATTAGTCGCTCTGGATTATTAAAAAAAAAAAAGCGTAAGGATGAGGGAAATGTAAAAAAAGATCTGGGAACATTTAAATGGTTATTGGTTGCAGTGTGTGTGAGTGCTGATGTGTTGTTTTGTGTCTGATAAATGAATTGTGTGTGTGTGTGTGTGCAGCACATTAATAAGGAGGAGAGTTTGTTGGAAAAAGAGCAGACTCAGTTCCCCTTGCTGCAGACCATCATGATCAACAAACAGCCGTACGATCAACTGTGGAGCACAGCACTGAACTTCCACACCAAATCAGACATCTGGATGAATGGTAACACACACACACACACACACACACCAACCATGATGAAGTGTTGTCCTTGCATCAAGCTTATATATCAGTTGAGTTACACCTAGAATGAAATGGAAAGCTGTGATGTGTGTGTGTGTGTGTGTTTCCTGTAGGTCCTTTCATGCAGCTGAATGCAGAGCAGATCTCAGATGATCTGTCTAACATGTTCAGGCAAATGTACAAGCTGATGAAGGTTTTCTCTGATGTCGCGGCTCCGCGCCGAGTGGCCGAAAGCTTCCGCACCAAAATCGATAAGTTCAAGCAGCACCTGCCCATCCTGAGCACCATCTGTAACCCTGGCATTAAAGACCGCCACTGGGAAAAGGTATACACACACACACACACACACACACACACACACACAATTAGAGGAGTTAGCTGAGAATGTCAGTGTCTGCTGTTGTCTGTGATGCTTTCTCTGGATGAATTGTTTTTAGATCAGCAGCATTGTGGGATTTGATGTAAAGCCAGAGCCAGACACTTCTCTCCTGAACATGGTGGAGCTCGGCCTGCCCAAATATGCTGACAAGTAAGAGCTCAGATGAGACGCTGAATTAAAGAGATCATGGGAACTTTAACTGATGACATTTTAACTGATGATCGAATGTTTTTTAGCATTAAAATTAAAATAATTCCAGCACTTATGCTTTAAGTGTAAAAAAAAAAAATTATCTACATTGACGTTGATAAGTGCATTAATTATATCAATTAAAAAAACATATTGGAACAGTGCATACAGTAAGAGTTGGTTCTCAATGTACACAAATATAACATTAATACCAGAAACATAAGGAAATGAGATCATTTACATTGTTCAATAAAAACATTGCTAGAATAAACTGCTGGAGATTCCATGTTGTAAATATCCGACTCTGCCTCTGTAGGTTAGAGGAGATCGGTGCGGCTGCCAGTAAGGAGTATTCTCTGGAAAAAGCTTTAGAGAAGATGAAGAACGAGTGGACAGACCTCCAGTTTGGCTTCACACAGTACAGAGACACGGTAGCACACACACACACACACACACAAGTAAATTCTGGAGACCTGGGAGATGGAGACCTCTCTCGGACTTCTTTTAGCACGTTGATTATGATGACTAAGTAGATGATTCACAGAGGACACAATGTCCTGAGCTTGGGCTACTAACCATGATGTCATCTGCATATGAGCTGGAGGTCATCTGCATATTGTTGGTTCTGAACACCTTCAGAAGAGCTTGAGGTCATCTACATATAGTTGGTTCTGAACACCTTCAGAAGAGCTTGAGGTCATCTGCATATAGTTGGTCCTGAACACCTTCACACGAGCTTGAGGTCATCTGCATATAGTTGGTCCTTAACACCTTCAGATGAGCTGGAGGTCATCTGCATTATAGTTGGTCCTGAACACCTTCACACGAGCTTGAGGTCATCTGCATATAGTTGGTCCTGAACACCTTCAGATGAGCTGGAGGTCATCTGCATTATAGTTGGTCATGTACACCTTCAGATGATCTTGTGGTCATCTACATATTGTTGGTCCTGAACACCTTCAGATGATCTTGAGGTCATCTGCATATTTGTGATACTAAACACCTTCAGAAGAGCATGAGGTCATCTGCATATTTGTGATACTAAACACCTTCAGATGATCTTGAGGTCATCTGCATATTTGTGATACTAAACACCTTCAGATGATCTTGAGGTCATCTGCATATTGTTGGTCCTGTACAACTTTTTGTTTTTCATTACCTCAGATGGTTTCTGAACTTCGTTTTAGTTGGACTTTAACTGAAACGAAGGAAGGAGTATGAGACCTTGAGAGGAAGGTAGCTTTCACTTTGCTATTGCTTCTTGGAGCCTCGAACCAGCCTTAGAGAAGTCGATTGCCTAGAATACAACCTTGATTTAGATTATCTGCTTTCCAGATTCCAGTTCCTCTAGACTGTTTATTCTGTAGGAGTCAGATTCTCATCCTGAGCTTGAACTTGATCAGTTAGTGTTCAGTGCAACATTCAGCTCCTCACATGGAGGAGTTATGGAGATATTATTCTGATCTCTTTTGTCAGAGTGTGATGTAGTCCAGCAAACACCGACACCAATGTTTAGTTCATGGTTGCATCCATGATGTCTTCTGCATGACTCTGTGTGTGTGTGTGTGTGTGTGTGTGTGTGTGCATATGCAGGGTACAAGTGTTGTCTCTGCAGTGGATGACGTTCAGGTGTTGTTGGACGATCACATCATTAAGACACAAACAATAAAGGGATCTCCATTCATCAAACCTATTGAGGAAGAGTGCAAGGTAACACACACACAGTAGCACATCTATCATTAACACTCTAACAAATAAACTAGCGTAACTGCAGGAGTAGCCTGCACGCTTACCGTAAACACACTAATACGTGTAGCACACTACTCATCTCTGTCTTCTTCTCTGTCTCTGTCTCTGTCACTCAACGCAGCAATGGGAGGAGAAGCTCTTGCAGATGCAGGACATTTTGGATGCCATGCTGATGTGTCAGTCCGCGTGGCTCTACCTGGAGCCCATCTTCAGCTCGGAGGACATCATCTCGCAGATGCCTGAGGAGGGCCGCAAGTTCAGCATCGTCAACACCTACTGGAGGGACATTGTCGCTGAAGCGGTGTGTGTGTGTGTGTGACTTCTGTACGATAAAAACATCTGGACGGAACACCTTCTTGTCTTGTGTGTATTTGATAATGTGATTTTTGTATCACAGCACTATTATGATGTTATTTACATGCTGTGTGTGTATCAGTTAAAGGATACGCATGTGTTAGTGGCCACGGCGCAGCCCAACAT